>NC_134843.1:73023127-73326157 GCF_965363235.1 Mytilus galloprovincialis
ATAGATTTTTATTTACTTAAACTAAAGTTATAGTGCGAAAACCAAGAACATGCTTATTTTGGCCCTTTTTGGCCCCTAATTCCTAAAATGTTGGGACCAAAACTCCCAAAATCAATCCCAACCTTCCTTTTGTGGTCATAAACCTTGTGTTAAAATTTCATAGATTTCTATTCATTTTTACTAAAGTTACAGTGCGAAAACTAAAAGTATTCGGACGACAAAAATTTTTAATTTTTGCGGTCGTATAAAAAGGGATTTTTTTTTTTACAAAATTTACCACTGGATAATATCTTATGATCATAAATAAGCTTCTGTCCAAATTTGGGAGAAATCCAGGAAAGTTGAAGAAAGTAAAATTTCAAAACTTTAACCACAGAGTGAATATTTGTGGATGCTGCTGCCGACGACGGAATGTAGGATCGCTATGTCTGGCTTTTTCGAGTAAAGTTGAAGGCTCAACAAAAATGAAAACAATTTTTATTGTGATTTTTTAATAATTTGAATATCACCTCTAATTATAGATTTCAATATAATAAATATATTTGACTTCAGCAGAATTATCATTTGCCAGAAGAGATTGAACTTTTTTGCCTTGTTTGTTTATCAATAACTGGTCATCTAAGAATATGAATGCATATAAATATTAACATATAAGCTTAATAGCACCCCCCCCCCCCCCCCAAAAAAAAAAAAACAAAAAAAACCCAAACCCACAGATAATGATAATTTTAAACTTGTGCAGTTGCATTATCACTTAGAAATACCCCACAATAATGTTTCAATACACATTCAACGATCAAGTTCTGCTAGTAATTCATCCAGTTCTTTCCAAGTTGTTTGAGTATGTGAATCTGTAAAATCAATGTTCAGACCTCCTCTCTGAAGAACAGTTTGAGTTTCAGAACTAGTCAACTCCTGCAAACTTTGTGTTTGGGTTTCAATATTACTAGTATCTAGTCCCAAGGCTGTCTGTGTATGACTATCAGTGTTACTGTTGAAATTTAAATTTGTTTGAGTATGGTTGTCCATATTTTCAAGATTTATTCCAGACTTGCCTTCAGTATAAATATCTACACTATCCACTTGGATTGCTGAAGATTGGGAGTCTATATGTGATCTTCCTGAAGCAACAGGTATCATTTCAAGAACCTCAGAAACAAGAAATTCCATTTGCTCACTTTGATAATTATTATTTCCATTATCAGTGTTTCCATCACCTTCCATGCTTGTTGAACTATCATGACAGAAACGAGAACCTTTATCTATTTCAAAATCGAACGCTATATTTGTACCTTTAGATTCAGTTTCTTTTTGAACGACTGAAGTTTGTGTCCCAAAACTTAATGGAGGATTTTTGTCTATTCCTGTTTGAGTTTCAATGTCAATCAGAGATAAAGGTGCATCTTGAAAGAATCCATAGTTAAGTGTTTGTGTACCTGACGATAAAAGTTCAATAAATTCATCATAAGTTTGAGTTTCCATACTGGATGACACAAATGTATTACAGTCTAAAGTTTCTGATAATGTCTGGGTATTGACAGATAAACTATTCGTTGTTTGAGTTTCCATACAGGAAGAAAAGTATGTATTCCTATCTAAAGTTTCCGATAATGTCTGGGTATTGACAGATAAACTATTCGTTGTTTGAGTTTCCATACAGGAAGAAAAGTCTGTATTCCTATCTAAAGTTTCCGATAATGTCTGGGTATTGACAGATGAACTATTCGTTGTTTGAGTTTCCATACAGGAAGAAAAGTATGTATTCCTATCTAAAGTTTCCGATAAAGTCTGGGTATCAACAGATAAACTAATCGTAGTCTGAGTTTCCATACTGGACGACAAAAATGTATTATTATCTAAAGTTTCGGAAAAAGTCTGGGTGTCAACAGATAAACTGTTTGCTGTCTGAGTTTCCATACTGGACGACAAAAATGTATTATTATCTAAAGTTTCAGAAAACGTCTGGGTATCAACAGATAAACTATTCTTTGTCTGAGTCTGCACATCAGTTAATGATTCATCTGAATGAAATGTTTGTGTTTGTATACTTGAAACAAGAGATTCGATAGATTCAAGATCAAGGTCAACGGTCTGTGTCTGAGTATGTATAGCTTCTGTAGATGGTGGAGGATCCGGTGAATTTGCTAAGAAGTCAAAATCTACAGTTTGCACATGTGAATCAATGGAAAAAGAAGGGTCATTACCAACACATTTATTTACTTGTAACTTTTCTGTATTGATACCGATAGAACTTGTCCCAATATCCATATGACAAGCAGAATCATTTTGGGCCAGCAAAAAGTCTTGGAAATCACTAGAATACGTCTGTACACCAATTGTCTGCATAAAATCAAAATCACTAATTGATGTAGACATTGAAATTCTTTCTCCATTTTGGGAAGAATAAGAATTCTCAACCTGGTTACCTTGAACATCAGAAAACTGTGAACCAGTTGATACCATATCATTCTGGTTTAATGTCTGCACTGACGAACAAGCTGTGTTACTGGGATTATATGATATATATTCACTTGATGAAAGTCCAGTATTTGAAAATTGGATATTGTCTGAAATGTT
This sequence comes from Mytilus galloprovincialis, assembly GCF_965363235.1. Taxonomy (NCBI): domain Eukaryota; kingdom Metazoa; phylum Mollusca; class Bivalvia; order Mytilida; family Mytilidae; genus Mytilus; species Mytilus galloprovincialis. The sequence continues at coordinate 73,025,705 of NC_134843.1, forward strand.
GGTGCTACTAGTTGGATTAACAAGAGATTCTTTCTTAGATTGTCTTCCCTTATTCTTAGAAGTCTTGTGGGTTGACAAATCTATTGCAGATTTATCGTATAATTTCTTCCGACTATTTATTCGCTCCTGAGGAGAACTTTTATGAGAAGTCTTTCCTCTTTTAGATTTTGGAGTCTTTCCTGTTTGTGTTTCTGCACTTTTCTCTTTTGGTGAGATTTGTGTACCAACTGATGAGCTTTCAACTGGAATATTTGCACTTGTCATGGCCTGAGTCAAAATACAGTTACCCAATGTCTGTGTTTGTGCTATATTCGTTGTTGTATCCTTACTTTTTATCGCTATCTCTTTCCATGGTTCTGAAACGGTTTTCATTTCAGAACTTAACATAGGAACTAAATTATATTTGCCTACATTGTTTATAACATTCCAACTTTGACTTTCAGTATCTTTCTTTGTTTGATTTTGTTTATTTGAGTCTGAACTGGAGTTTAGAAGGTAATCATGGTCTAATAAATGCACTGATTCTTGAGTTTTATTCATACTGATATTTGCCTGTGTTGGTGTTGAATTTTTTTGATTGGTCATCTGATTCATCATAGTAACAGGCACTGGCAGCAATATTACAGGTATTCTCATGTTATTTTGATATGAGATTCCATCTTTTACACAATTAGTAGACTTTGTTTTATTATTGTTCTTATCTTTTGCTTTCTTTTTGTCCACTTTTTCCCTACAAAGGAAGATGGCTGAAAGTTAGTATTAGCACAAATCATCCTTAAATCAAAGTTGCATGAAAAACATTGGTACATGAACTATGAGCCACATAAGTTAATTCTGTTTACTAGGTAAAGCTACCACATTCAAGACATTAGCAGCTGAATCTTTCAAATATGACATATTGATTTTGGTATTATTTTGAGGAAGTAAAATTTCCTTCATCGAACCGAATCACAGGGGCCAGACTAGCTTGTCCAATTAACATTATATGTTAGAATATATTCCAGTACTAAATAAACAGGAAGTTTAAGACTGAAAAATCTGGAACTGCATCACACACTTAGTAAAACATGCTCATATATTAAAAGCTTTATACAGAATTACAGTAAGTTTTCGATTTGGACTACTGAAAAAAGTTAGAAAAAATTTCATTGGACATTCAAGGTATTAAGAAGAAATTGTTGGAGCTGGACACTTAATTTTTTAAAGAGCCAACCACTACTGTTATTAAAAGTATACTTTTTGTGTAGGTTGTCTTGCCTAATATGATTAAGAGGGGATATAGGGTATCCATCAAAGAAACATCACACAACAACAAAAATAACCAAAAAACATCAAGAGGTCAAGATTCAGTGTTTAACTATTGTCAGGTGTCTAATACCAGACTCTAAATCATTCAGAGGCAATTAAAGTTGTGAATAAAAAGATCTGCTATCAAAACAAAATTCTCTAAATAACAAAAATCCATAATATATGATATACAAGGTAAGTATGATGAGAAAACCAATGACCAGGTTGAAAATGTTACAAGGTTAAGGTGGTACCTAACACTACAGGGAGATAACTGTGTAAAGTTAGCTAAACGTTTTAAGTATGTTGTGTTGTAAAAGGAATATTAAGCTTCTCAGTGATCAAAATTGGTGGTTGTCAAATTGCTATATAACCAGTGTAATTTTTCTGACAAAACGGTTGGTTCAAAATTTTTGAAATTTTTATACTTTTGTTAAAGGGTCAAAGTAAATACTTTGACAAAATTTCATGAAAATTGAATGAGCCAAATCAATTTTAATGAAAGTGTTCAGTACCACCTTAAATACGCTTTTGAAATCTAAATCATCCCATGGTATAAATGTGAAGGGAGGCAAAATTAGATTGAAGTGAAGAAATATTGACGTGTGTTATCAGAGGCAAAAAAACAAAATTATGCTAAAAATTATTTATATACATTTGTATCTTCAAATCAAAGAGAAGACCTACACCCCTGAATCATTACCTTTTAGTATACATTTCAGGTATTTGATGTTGTGTTCTATTGCAATGTGTTCGGAGTGCCTCAACAGATACATATGTACACTGACATGAAGTACATGTAAATTTCATTCCACAATGGCTCTCATGTCTTTTCTTGTCTTTCTCCATACCAAAGCCATAACCACATTTACTGCATTTAAACTTTTTCTCTGCATGAACTTTCAGAAAATGCTGTCAATGAAATTAAAGAATATGCAAATGTATGAAATAAAACAGCCATCAAAAACAAATATAATTAAGTCTACATATATATCCCAAAATGATGGACAAGAGTTCACATCATAAACTAAGCTATAAATAAATCAAGAGTTGAGAATAAAATGTAAAGACATCAAATTTTATAATGATTTAGGAATATATTTGAAAACATCTGCATCTACCAGTCTATAGACATGATTCTTGACATAAAAAAGGCACAATAACTTATTGTTAATTTTTATCCAGGCTGAAAGGTACATGTATGTCGTAAGCAACCATTATACAACTCTTTTTCGGTGGATTCATTTCTTTTAATTGATTAATTATAAATCCATAGTATTACATTTTGCACTTACATAATCAGTTCATGTTAGTACACTTAGTACTTTATTGATTTAAAAGACCTTAGTCTGCACTTATCACGTGTTTGAGACAGATTATATATTCAAATTTGATTTAATACCTGCTTTAATCCCGCCATATTTGTAAAATGCCTCTCTGAGTTTATGTTATAAAGGCAATCATTCCGTGGACAATGATATTCTTTGTAAACTTTAGGATCAACTTTAATTCTTCGTTTCAATGCATCATCACTCTCTGACTGAAAAATAAATAATACTATTAACTATGATGTATCTTTAAAATTCTTCTATAAAAAATAATTTAACTTGTATTTTTTAACATGTTAAAAGCCTTTGACAGATTGGCAGATGAAATTTTTATATACATGTACATGTAGCATTATGTTGAATATTAGAGAAATATAAATACCACTCATTTAAATATATGTATATATATGTATTTTGCTATCATTCTCCATGTATTGATACATACATGTATATTCAGGAACACTTCTAACTTTTTGGTATATAATGTTCCTTTCAAATATACATGTACATTGTACAAATATATTTAAAAAAGTATATGGCTCAAAAAGATGTTCAGATATTATCATATATAAACTGTTATCACAGAGATATGTCTCGCCTCTTTGTAATTTTGTTTATGCAAATGTTGAAATCAAAATAGCAATACTTTAACATCTTATACAACATAGCAAACATTCAAATTTAATGAACCATGACTGAATTACATGGCTAAACAATCTCCATGTAAATGAGATGTGCCAATGCTAATAAAACTGCATACCAAATAATATTGATTTATTATAAGTCGTTCCCAAACCTAAATACCAACATTAACTTGTAAACTATGTAAAAGTTTCAAAGACAATGAACCATGAAGAGGGGTTGGGGCTATATACATGTAATCTCCATGGAAACGATACTTGCAAATGCCAATAAATTTGCATATCAAGTAACATTGACTTAACATTAGCAGTTCATCTTAACCTGATCTAATCACAAACTAATACATGTAAACTAGGATAAGTTTCAAAGTCATTAGACTGTGACTGAGGGGCAAGGCCAAATATTCTCCATGGAAATGAGATGTGCCAATGCTTTTACAACTGAATACCAATTAACATTGGCTTACCACTAATGGTTCCCCTTGAACTGACCTAATCACAAACTAATACATGATAACTTAGAAAAAATTTCAAAGTCAATAGACCATGACTAAGGGGACAGAGCCATTTTTTCTCCATGGAAATGAGATATGCCAATGCTTATACAACTGCATACCAAATATCATTGACCTACCACTTGTGGTTCCCCTTGAACTGACCTAATCACAAACAAATACATGTAAAATAAGCAACATTTTCAAAGTCAATAGACCATGACTAAGGGGGCAGAGCCAAATTATCTCCATGGAAATGAGATATGCCAATGCTTATAAAACTGCATATTAAATATCATTGACCTACCACTTGTGGTTCACCATAAACTAGACCTAATCACAAACTAATACATTGTTGATGCTGGCGCTGTCGCCGGAAACAGCATACATGTACTTATGTCTTGTTTTTTTACTCCGTCAAGGCGAGACAAAAATTGAGAATGGAAATGGGGAATGTGTCAAAAAGACAACAACCCGTCCATAGAACAGACAACAGGATTAGGTCACCAATAGGTCTTTAATTATTGCAGCGAAAAATTTTCCGCACCCGGAGGTGTCCTTCAGCTGGCCCCTAAATAAATATATATATACTAGTCATACCCGTAGCCAGGGGGGTTCGAGGGGTTCGGATGAACCCCCCTTAAAAACAAATAAGCACTGTTAAAGTCAACGTTCTGCTCGAATTGTGACTTTTAAAGTCAAGTTTGTGGGTCCAAATACCCCCCCTTTGAAATTCCTGGCTACGGGCCTGCTAGTTTAGTGATAATGAACACCAAACTAAACTCCAAGTTATACACCAGAAACCAAAATTAAAAATATTTACAAGACTAACAAAGGCCAGAGTCTCCTGAGTTGGGACAGATGCAAAAATGTGGCAAGGTTACACATGTTTATGACTGAAATCTCAACCTTCTCCCTATAGCCAATGTAGAAAAGTGAGGACATAACAATATGCACAGTAAAATTTAGTTCAAGAAAACTCCAAGTCAGTCTGTAACTCACTAGGCCTAAATTAAAATATTGTTTGTTTCCCCAATCCTGCCAAGCCAGGTGTGGGTAGGTAGGTAGGAAAATAATTTTATTTTTCCAAAAAGCTTGAACTTTATCGGACGATCCTGCAAGCCTGAAAATCCAAAATGAATAAAATAATATTTGACTTAGTTTTGACAATAAAATTTTATGAGTAGCACCAATTTTGCAGGGTCGGTCGGGATTGGGGAAACAAATAATATTTTATTTTAGGCCCTACATGCACTCAAGTTGATTGTTTTAAGCTAATTTAAGGAACATACTAGAAAGATCATCTCTGTCATGTATGTATTAAATAAAATTTAGTGCATACAATCTTGCCATGGAAAAAAAGTTACTTTTAAGTTTACTCTAAAATGAATGATTTTGCAATCTATGTTAATCAGGAGAGGGAGATGATGAAAGTCACTTTTTACAGAAATGTGAAAAATATTCTTAATACAGAAGAACGCAGGTTTAAAACTATCATATATTAGCTAAAGATTATTTAGATACATATATTTCCTACAATCTATAGTGAGAATCAGACAAAATATGAAATTTTGCATTAATAGCAATTCTTAAAAAGACCTGAAGTGAAAGTGATCGTGCATGACTTGTTCTTATTCTTGTTTGAATATTTTTTTCCTTCTAAATATACATGTATATAAAATATAAATGTCTGGATTATAGAAATGAGATTTTATCTCTGTTATCATAACATAATTTTAAGATGCATACATTGTATGTGGTATGTCAGAGTGCCAATGGGACAACTCTCTTCTACTTCTTCTTTAAATTTCATTACAGAAAGATATAAAACTAAAAGTCTACATATTGTATATGATTACCAATTAGTATCAGCTGATTAGTATCATAAAAATAATACAGACTTTCTTTGTTTTTTTTTTTTTGTTATGATAAAATCTGTGTTGTAGAGTGTAGGAATTTTCGGTACCTTGAATGAATGAATAACACTGTTATTATCCGAAGAACACTTGTAATGACCGAAAAACACTTGAAATTTTAATATTAGCACATACATGTATTAGAAACTTTTTTTAAATTGATTATTAGATATAAGTATATTTTAACGGTTTTATAACTTAAAAATGATACATAATAAGCAGGGAAGTTCATTAAGATCTTTATAAATATAGTGTTTACATCCAGCATGGCGACCAATTGATGTGACATGGTCGCCATGTTGGACATACACACTTGTTGACACTATATTTAAAACGATCTTTATGAACTTATCTAATTGCTGTAAATCATTTTTGTCGAGCCTTCGACTTTAGTCGAAAAAGCGAGACTAAGCGATCCTACATTCCGTCGGCGTCGGCGGCGGCGGCGGCGGCGGCGGCGGCGGCGGCGGCGGCGTCCACAAATATTCACTCTGTGGTTAAAGTTTTTGAAATTTTAATAACTTTCTTAAACTATACTGAATTTCTACCAAACTTGGACAGAAGCTTGTTTATGATCATAAGAAAGTATCCAGAAGTAAATTTTGTAAAAATAAAATTCCATTTTTTCCGTATTTTACTTATAAATGGACTTAGTTTTTCTGCGAGGAAACATTACAATCACTATGTGGTTAAAGTTTTTAAAATTTTAATAACTTTCATAAACTATCCTTGATATGTACCAAACTAGGACAGAAGCTTGTTTATGATCATAAGATAGTATCAAGAAAAAAATGTTGTGAAAATAAATTTCCACTTTTCCGTATTTTACTTATAAATGGACTTAGTTTTTTCTGCGAGGAAACATTACATTCACTCTGTGGTTAAAGTTTTTAAAATTTTAATAACTTTCATAAACTATCCTTGATTTGTACCAAACTTGGACAGAAGCTTGTTTATGATCATAAGATAGTATCAAGAAGAAAATTTTGTAAAAATAAATTTCCACTTTTCCGTATTTTACTTATAAATGGACTTTGTGGTTTAAGTTTTTAAAATTTTATAATGTTCTTAAACTATCCTGGATTTCTACCAAACTTAGACAAAAGCTTATTTCTGATCATAAGATATTATTCAGAAGTAAATTTTGTAAAAAAAAAATTCACTTTTTCCGTATTTTACTTATAAATGGACTTAGTTTTTCTTCCAGTTAACATTACATACAGTCTGCAGTTAAAGTTTATAAAACATTTATTAGATTCATAAACTATCCTGGATTTTTTTACCAAACTTGGAAGCTTCTTTCAATCAAAAGACAGTATTGTGAGGGAAATTTTTATTGATGTTTTTCCTCATTTTTGTTGAGTCTGCGATTAACAGAAAAAGTAGGCGAGACACCGGGTTCCGTGGAACCCTTACGAATTTTTAAGTTATTAAATACACTTATAAGGCCAAATAAAAATATATGTGTGGTTCCAGTAACCCTACCGTCCCTACTTTTTCGGCTTAAAAATAGCCTACCCTAAAGATTTTAATGTCATTTTTCATTAAGTACTGTTGAAGTCAGAACGTTGCTCCCATAGAATCAATGTAAAAAAAAAAAAAAATAAAAAAAATAACTACCTACCTACCCTAACTTTTTTTCAGATGTAACTGGAACCACACATACTTTTTTATTTGACCGAAGTTATAATACAATATTATTTACTAAACAATGTTGAAAAGTCACCAATATGTGTTAATATTAAAATTTCAAGTGTTATTCGGTCATTACAAGTGTTCTTCGGATAATAACAGTGTTATTCGGTCATTCATGTTACCCAGGAATTTGTATAATTTAATTTTTATAGTTATACAATTTCTTCGACTTCATCTACGAAAGGAAGGAGTAAAAGTCAAAGCAAAAAAATAGTCAAGGATTCATAATTATGAAGAATATTCTTGCCCTTATCTGGTGTTGAGACAACTAAAACATGTATTTTAGTACAGTCATCTCCATCACTCAGTCCAGTAGCTGTCGGGTGGGTGTGGTGACGAAGAATTACCTCAGATATCCCATGGCTTCGTGTTAAATGCATACGAAGACTCCCTGATGAAAATACAACTTTATCACAATTAACAATCGGACATTTTATTTCAGTTTTGCAGTCTTTCATTGAATCTTCTGGTGGACAAATTTTCAAAACATTATTAGTTTCCATTGTATCTGTGGAGTTGCTTCCCTTGCAACGATGTAAAAGTAAAATTAAAACTTAACAGGGACATTCTCCGGGGAAAAAAAGAAGTTATTTATGGGATGCAAAATTATAAAGGATAACTTTGGGAAAATCAAGGATTTGTATAGTATATTATACAAATCCTTCGGAAAATATATAAAGAAATTATATAAAAAGATAATTATATATTAAAATAAATTCATTGTCATCAAATAAAATTTATTTTTAAAAATAAATAATATGGCCTATAAAAAACTATACAAATGAAGAACATCCTCACTCCATACACTTTTATAACAGTGGCGGATCCAGGGGGGGGGGGGGGGGTTTCCGGTGGTTGGAACCCCCCTTTTTTTGGCCGATCAATGCATTTGAATAGGAGCATATAGTTGTAACATCCCCCCCCCCTTTTACTCTGGGTTGGGAACCCCCCCCTTTTTACTGGCTGGATCCGCCACTGTATAATCAATTATGTTTTCACTATTCAAATTTATGTTCTTTTCATTTAAAAGTATCAGAGACATATCATATGTCTCTGAAACTCAAAGTATTGAGTTATAATTCTTGGTATCTCCTTCATTTTAGCGATTTTTGTTAATAATGTGATAATGGCGTTTTTCAATAAAAACGTATTTTCTTGTCCCAGCCACTTAAAAAAAAATATGTTTGATCTTTGCAAATAATTTTTTGTGCAGTCAGTACATTGAATTAGATTTAACATTTTTAAGCAAAGAAACAGTTTATTTTTAGAGGGATTGAAAAGATATTGACTCCTGAATGGTCCAAAACAACCAAAATGGCATGTCCCTAGACCGCCTGTTCAACATTCATACTCTAAAATATCGTAAAAAAATGACGAAATCAATGTTATTTTTATTTACATAAGTTCTTTAATAATTCAAAAGTATGTTCAGAGCCAACATATTTTAATAAACAGCTTTCAATATCATATATATAGGATTTTTAATTTCAGAAGGTGTGTCCCTCACAAAATGTCCACTACGAAACGAAGTCATTAAAATTTGCCAATAAACAGTTTTATAAAATCAATGTAATGTTTGTTTGCAAGAGATATAAACATTAGGGTCTTACAAAAGAAGCGATGCTTTTATAACGGCAATTAAATTGTTGGTAAGAAAAATTGAGCACATCAAATGGACCAGAGTGATACCGTATTTTTGTTAATGTCCACTACGAAACTGTTCAAATCTCCTTCAGTATCTGGTTTTAAAATTATGAAAAAAATATCAGTGTACAGCTTAATAAATGCATTGATGAATACAATCAGTCTTGTTACTATTGCAATATAGGGATTGTGGGGAAAAAAAATAAAACATGCGAATACGTCCCCTACGAAACGGTCCCCTACGAAACAAGTATGGATTAAAAACGTTTCGTAGTGGACACTACCACTACCATGCAGTCTTTTTTTTTTTTTTTTTTTTTTTAATCTTTTTTCAATCATATTCGTGCAAAACAGATAACAAGGGTAAGTTTCATGTAATTTTTATTGTGTTTTTATTAATATATAATAGGGTCGATGTCAACTACGAAACTTTTTGTCCACTACGAACGGTTTTGTCCACTACGTAACGCATCAAAATGTCCACTACGTAACATGAGTTGTACCTTCATATGTGAAGTACTGTCTAATCTTTAACGATAAAAATGGTTTTCTAATTCAGAAAAAAATGATAGTTTTCTAGTATTTAAAGTAAGCAAACTGGAATGTCTATAGGAAACATTTAAAATTGCAAAAAATATGTGTGTTTAGAAGAAGTTTCGTAGGGGACAAAAGTCCCCTACGAAACAGTACACAAATTATGAAAATAATATCATTTTAAAGAATATTTAAGATTGCACTTTCTGTTTACAAACAGGTCTATAATGGAGGTATTCAAAATAACTCTTGAAATTAAATTTTAGACAAGTTGATTTTCCATTTTTTTTAGGTCTGAAAGTTACGCTTTTATTGAAAAACGCCCATATATCCTTTCATTCAGTTAACTGACTGCCTTCAGATACTGTGAACATGTTTACTTTAATTGTCTTCTGATTAATTAACTGGGATTTTCAGGACATTGTACAAGAATATATATGGCATTAGAGACATATATAGAATTACACACAAGGTCCATATGTGGGGTATGAATATTTCTCGATCGTGGGACAAGAAATGTTTTGCAATAGCTCATAAACTTGGTATATATGATATCATTGATAGCCAATATTCCAACAGACATAAAATGTATGATATTAAAACAAAATTGTATGAAATTGAAAAACAAGAATGGGTTGAAAAATTGTATCAAGATAGAAATGAACCAAATGGTAACAAGTTACGTACTTATAGACTTTATAAAAATTAGAAACAAGTTCATATCTCAAAAATGTAAATGATAGACAACATAGACGTATTTTATCTAATTTTAGAAGTGGGTCTCTACCTTTAGCTATAGAGACAGGTCGTTACACCAAGCCAAAAACTCTTCTTAATGACAGAAAATGTAAATACTGTACAGTTGATTGTGTAGAAGACGAAAAACATTTTTTAATGCATTGTGAATTTTATTCAGATCTGCGATATGGTCTATTTTTAAAAGCAAGTGCTATTAACCCAAATTTTTACGATTTTAATCATGACGACAAATTTATTTTTCTGATGTCACATGACTGTATACAACCCTTTTTAGCAAAATCCTTATATTTTATGTTTAATCGCAGAAAATATTGTGTATAACAGGTTGTTTTTTTTGTTATTTTTAATGTTATTTAAAAGGTTATTTTTATTCATTTGTAAGGAATGTTAGAATAAGTTTTAAAGCAAAAGTGTCTCATAAGTCAGTCATGGCTGGATACCGATATTTTAACTTCGATGTAAATTTTTATTTGTATTTTTATACTAATATTATGATGTATGATATTGTTCTGTATTGGTATGTGACACTATAATATAATATTCTGTCTGTCTGTCTGTATAAAATAATTAATAAATCAAATCCAGAATTCCTACATAATTTGGTAAATATTAAAGAATATAACTTCAGGTACAAAGGCATAGCAGATATACCACGGCCAAAAACATCAAGGTATGGTAAGAAAAGCTTTAGTTATGAGGCAGCAAAACTCTGGAACTCCTTGCCAAATGAGGCAAGGAGCTTATCAACTTTTGGCCAGTTCAAAAATTTTATCTCCACCTGGTGTTTTTCAGAAAAATGTACATGCAGTTCTTGTAAATAATGTACTTACTTGCTGCTCCATAACTTGATCTCGAAGCCTGCTGTTTTTTTGTTTTGTTTTTTTTTTATGTTTTATCTTTTTGCAGTTATTTTTATTTTTTATTTAGCCATTTATTTTTTTTGTTTATGCATTACCTTTGCTATAGCTGCATGCAGTCTTTTGTTTGTGCTTATAGTGTTTAAGTTTGCATGTGCTACTCTGATATAAATACCATGTACTACTATATATGTGCTGATATTAGACATTTGTTTTAATATATCTTGCTTAGCTTTTATTCTGCATGCGCTATTTATGCATTAATATATATGTATGTGATGTCTGTACATTTGTGTTCACGGTATGTGTATCTTATGTTATTACATGTATGTTTTGTTTATTAAAATCAGTCGGTTAAAGAGCTCTTAAGAGCTCATGTACTTTGTTATTATGTATATACAATGTAATTATGCAACCCGACTTTAAATAAAACTTACTTTACTTTACTTTACTTTACTTTAAGTGTTGTTAAATGAAATATAAAATCTAACACAAAATTTAGAGTCCGAAATTCAAAGTTCAACAATATCCGTAGAGTCTAGCTAAGGACACATACTAACAAAACTTTATTTCTCAGTTTAATAAGCTGAATAAGGGGTCCCGTTATAAAAAATATACGGCCATGTTTCTTTTTGACTTAGAATGTGGACAAAACCCCGTACCCGCGACCACTACAGGCCGTCCCTGGCGTAGATTTATGCGTCGGATTCGAAAATGAATTAGCATTTTGGGTTGTCATTTTCTAAGCGTGAGTTATGTTGAAAAAACATCTGTCGAATAATGGTTCAAGTATATAACAAGGAAATATTACACAGACTATACAACATTATAGCATATATTTGCTTACAATCGAGAAATTCACCTCATATGGAGAAACCTGAAAGATCAAACCTAAAAAGAACTGCAAAACTTTTTTTGATACTTTGTATCTATCAATTGTATCTTTGTATATAATTTTTTTTTATGTCTTCACTGGGAATTCAAGACTTTAAGAGTAATTGTGGGGGCATAACTCGGTTATTGTCGATTTTCATATTATGCTGTATATATATATCACCTTTACACGCTTTCAGTATTGTATGATTCTGCTTCCCCAACATGTTTACTTAGTTACTAAATGAAGCAGTCAAAACACGACTGTGTTGTACATTCTCCGGCAGACATTTTGCAATCATTGGGAATATAAAACAAAGTTCTATGTGGTCATGGTGGTGGGGAAAGGGTTTTAAACTTGGATATCGAATTTAATTGAACTTTTAACAAGTGATCACAACATGTCTGGTTATGTTATTCAATCTGTATATATCTCGGAGATTGTCAAAGGCAGGCCCATTCATTTCATTACAAGCTCCTCAGTTTATTGAAGTATTGAAATGCATTAATTTATTCTTCAAGGCATTCGCACATTGTCAATTTGGTAAACACCATATCAAGAGGCAGATATTATGTACAGTCGACATTTCCCTAAGAAATTATTGATGCGGAAACATCGCTTTGGTCAATAGTTATCAAAGGCACCAGACTTATAATTTAAAACTCAATACGCGCGTTTCGTCTACACAAGACTCATCAGTGACGCTCACATCAAAATAGTTATAACGCTAAACAAGTACAAAGTTGAAGAGCATTGAGGACCCAACATTCCCAAAAAGTTATGCCAAATACGGCTAAGGTAATCTATGCCTGGAATAAGAAAATCCTTAGAATTTCGAATAATTCATAATTTTGTAAACAGCAAATTTATAAAAATTACCATATAATTGATATTCATGTCAGCACCGAAATGTTGACTACCGAGCTGGTGATACACTCGGGGACGAAACGTCCACCAATTTAATACGCCAGTCAAATTATGCAAAGTTCAATCATGCATTAATGAGCTGGTGTGCTCACGAAAGTATGGCTATGTTCCGGACCATATGAGTATTTGGACCATACGCGTATGGTCATGACCATATGCGTATACTCATATATGACCATACGCGTATGGTCCGACCATATGAGTATAATACTCGTTTGGTTATCAACGGGCCGGACCATATGAGTATTTGGACCATATAGGTATATTCTTTTTTTAAATTACATTATAAAAGCTTCTATAATACAAAAACTTTATCTAAAAAACAATGATGGTAACATGAACAATGTATTATATCTATATTTCAAATACTACGTAAAATTTAAATATTGATGCCATAGTTATTTTTCATCGCTTATTACATTTTTGCATGTAGGCTTGGGGTGACATTTTCGTTCACATGGTATTATAGATAGCTGCGTACAGTGATGCCGAGGTCTGGGCCATTCCGCTATTTCTACGGTGTTTTTAAAAAGCTCGAGATCTCAAATATCGTAACATGATTGCAAAACACCATATTCACAAGACAACTTAAATAAATTATGTTACTTTCCAGTAGCTTCTTGTACAACAGTATATTAAGAAATTTTTGGAATTTATTTTTTAAAGTCGACATATTGCCATTCAATCGTAATAACAAATCGGTAATGACCATCGGTATAAAATATGCTTATTATAGTTTTGACAAATAAGCAAAATTAACTTTGTGAAACTTCTAATTTTTATTTAGCTAATCTTTTTATCATAATATAATAATAAAATTACCTCTATGATAGCGTCTTTTTAATGAACGGCCATACTATATGAAGAGTTTAGAAGTGTTAAAAGTAAACTGTAACAGAGTGTTAATTACCCCGACCATACGCTTACGGAAAAGCTACAAATAGGACCAAAAAAAAAAAAAAAAAAAAAAGAGAGAAACACAAAATGAATTAGAGACAGAAAAGAAAAGTTCTCACCCATCCTTTATACATTTTCTGCTGGCATGATTTCACCTCTTATTGAAATAAAGAAGAGGAGATCCTAAGCTTAGAGCAGGTTTTTTTTGGGTGTGTTTTCATGGATCTTTTCACGATGTTTCTTTCGTGGTACCAATAAGGTCACATTCAGAAATTTAATTTTGCACGTTTCATCACTTTTGTCATATGTTTATCCTTTTATATAGTAGCTTTTAAACTCAGATATATAACACTTTAATTAAATAACATGATGAAACTGACGACTTTGAGAGTTCACGAGGTTTGTACCTTAACCAGACATCCGAATTCACCTCTGTAGTTCAGGAAGAAAAATATTAAAAAATAAAGACATATGTTAAAGAGATGACATAAAAATGAGCTTTGAATATTTATGGTGCAGATGTAGACTCTTCTATAAAACATTTCTTATAGACAATTAAGAATCAAGGTTTGCAACCACACCACCTGCACCAAGTTGGATGTAGTATGCTGAGTTCAAAGACAGACCGAAGGACATGAATATGAACAATTACGGTACACAGGTCAACATATATACAACCTTCACCAATTAGAAAACGAAATTTTATTAGTACAATATAGTGAAAGTGTTTGTAGAAGCACTGAAGGTAAATATTGAGTTAATTTTTCAGTGGGAAGTATAATTAAATATTGCATTGTAAATAAAGCATTATAGCTTGACAATGGGAGATAACGCCAATTTTTAAAGATGACATTGACAATGACATCATTTATATTTTAAGAACCTATAATATTAGATTCCTACACTTTGCAAAAGTCATGAAATTTTCTTGAAAGGTGTAACATCGTTTAGTGACTTGAATATCTTAGCAGATATTTACATTGATAAATTTCTGTAAATGTTCAGGGATAGGATGTATAGAATGTTATGATCAATGCAAGTATATTTTGTGTATTAAAAAGGTAGTGATAAGCCAATTGGAAGATTCAGATATCGAGTCAGTAACATAAGGTTTTGATTGCATTTCATGCAATCTTTACCCCAAAAATAGCTTGCAATCACTTTAAACACCTGCTTAAATACAGTATAATACATCATTGATTTGTTTGTCCTTTTTGCATTTTTGCTATCTACTACACCTTTATTATAGTTGCAAGTGGTTTTCTGCACTGCTAAAAAAAATTCGTACAATTAAGCACTTTCGATCTTTGTGAGATTGCTTAAGACAAGTAAAGAGGATACACTCAATTTTTATTTGTTTTATGTAGAAGACAAACTTATAGTTCGTTTCTCTGTGTGTTGCATTGTCGTTTTTTGTTGTTTTTTTTTTGCACTTCAGTGTTTCTGTTGTTTCGTTGTTTTCCTCTTATAGTATATGTGTTTTCCTCGGTTTGAGTTTTTTTCTCAATCAATTTATGACTTTCAAACAGCGGTATACTACTGTTGCCTTTATATCAAATAAAAGTTGATCCTGAGAAATTCACACATTGTGTACAAATCTATAAATCATAATTTGAATTATTTATCTGAAAAAAAAAACACGATATCTTTTTAAATGATTGTCAAACATAATTAATAAATAAAAAAGTTTGACTTAATACCCAATTTACCCAGTGACTAAAATGTTTACCATCTATTTCCAGGGCCGTAACTAGGGTTCCAATTCAGGGGAGGCAGGGGTTTGGGGCCGCCGATTGAGGCCCCTAAGAGAGGAGCTTGGGGCCCAGCCCCCGCCGATTTTTTTCTCTCAGTAAAATGGCTAAAAATGACCCGTTTTCCTTCGATTTCCTTTCATCAAGAAACATCAGTATTGCTTGAACCTGGATGAAATTTTTATGCAAAAAGAAGCTGAAATTGCTGTTCGGGGTAAGCCAAGGCTCCGTCTTGAAGGCCGTATTTTGACCTATAATTATTAACATTAAATACATTGTGACCGCAGAATTTTTTCTCAATAAAATCAGTGGCTAAAATGACCCGTTTTCCTTCGATTTCCTTACTTTAAGAAACACCAGTATTGCTGGAACCTGGAAGCAATTTTTATGCAAACAATTATCATCTGTATTTAAGATGGTACCCAACACCTTCACTAAAATTAATTTGGCTCGTTTAATTTTCATAACATTTTGACAAAGTATTTACTTTAAACCTTTGACAAAAATATAAAAATTTCAAAAAATTTGAATCAACCATTTAATCAGAAAAAATACACTGGTTATAGGAAGTACACCACTAATTAATGGCCCAATTGCTTTCTATGATAAATTCCTCAATTTCGAGTGGTCACAGCTCTTTTATCTTAAGTTCAAATAAAGTGACAATCATTGCATGTCAAAGCAACACCTTCTGGTGTCCTGTACTGAAAAAATCAACATACCTTACATGGCATATAAGAAAGAACTGGTTCCCGGAACTTCGGATGTACCAAAACAGGTACTTCCGATCTGACAAAAAGGCAAAATGTACCCTCCTTTTTAAATTTCATGCCATTTTTTTAATTATTCAAATTTATCAGTCAAAAATTGTTCTGCAATGATCACCAGTAATGCAGCTTTCATTTGATACCAAAATTAATAAAATATTCTAAATATTTTGAAAGTTATGTCCATACGTAGGAACTATTTTGTGTTAAATATGTACTACTTTCTGGTATGTGCTTTCTGGCCGGGCCTGAATTAGTGGTGTTACACCTATATAGCAGTTCGACAAACACTAATTTTGATCATTGAGAAGCTTAGTATTCCCTTAACAACACAACGTAATTAAAACGTTTAGCTGATTTTACAGAGTTATCTCCCTGTAGTGTTAGGTACCACCTTAAAGATATTTTTGTTAGAAATCAAACTGGTAAGTTAAAAAAAAACATATAAAGCGATATCATAGAAAGCAAGATATCTTTTTTACCGAGGACCTTGAATTTCAATATTGTTGAAAGCTGAACAGACATGTATATAACTACAACCATGGACTTTTGAAGTTTCTATACTAGTATATACTTAGTATAGAAAGTCCCTGCTACAACGAATGGGAGTGTTTAACTACTAAGGCATTGATCAAAATGTTCTCGTACGATCGGGAGACGTTAAAAAAATGATCCAACAGCTGATTCAGCCGATTCACAATACAAAGGGAACTTCCTCTGCTTAATTGAGCCTCCTAAATAAATGTGAATAGTTAAGTTTTATTCAAAATTGTCGAACGCAAAGTTTCATATATGTGTTCTAGTACGAATACTGAATAACAGACGGAAGGCCACACGAAAAAATAAAATAAAACAAATACTGAAACGGTTCACTATCGATCAAAAATCCGGAAAATGACATATATCACGTATCATGGGAACACTGTTGAAACTGTAAACTTAGGTTGTTTATAATATAAATTCAAGTTCTTCGTGTACACATTGTCAATATTTCATTTTATTATTTTAAAAAAAATTTGGTGTAGAAAATTCAGGGGAGGCAACTGCCTCCCCTGCCTCATAGGTAGTTACGGCCTTGATTTCTTTTCTGCAACATCAACGTCAACACATAATATACTTATATTTCCTGTATTTCCAAAACAATTAAGACAAGATTTACAAGGGTCTATATGTTGGAACTTAAAACCAGATGCTCCGCAGGGCACAGCTTTATACGACCGCAGAGGTTGAACCCTGAACGGTTTAGGAAAGTATGGACACAACATTAAAGCTGGATTCAGCT
Organism: Mytilus galloprovincialis; assembly: GCF_965363235.1. Lineage (NCBI taxonomy): Eukaryota > Metazoa > Mollusca > Bivalvia > Mytilida > Mytilidae > Mytilus > Mytilus galloprovincialis. The sequence goes on from NC_134843.1 coordinate 73,043,358, forward strand.
CTAAATTTGAATTGTGATTAAATAGTTGACACAGCATAGGTTTCTGACACAAAATGAATGTGGTCTAATGAATTTAAATTTTTTTTTGCCTTTGAGCAATTCAATATGCTGTTGAATATTAATCCTCTCAAAAAAATGTTTAAAGAAACTTTCTTTTTATTTATGAAATCTGAAATGAGAAAAATTGACTCCCCTTCCATTTTTTTTCACATCCCCCTTTCCCTTATTCCAAAACTGATCTCAATTCAAATTTCTAATGGAGTTTGCAACAATAACTACTCATTTAAATACATCATAAAATATTAAAATGTAAAAAAAGTGCTTGTAATCACTGAATGGTAAAGATTGTTTTAATTTATTAGTTGGTATAAGTGAATATACATTGTATATTGTATAAAACAATGATTTGAGATGATTCAACTACTATTCTGGACAAAGAAAGATAACTCCAATTTTCAAAGAATATTTCATAAAAACTGTGCAATTGAAAATTTCTTGCTATTGCGCAATATTGTGCAATTAGATATTTCTTGCTATTGCTCAATACTGTGCAATTGAAGATTTCTTGCTATTGCACAATACTGTGCAATTGAAGATTTCTTGCTATTGCACAATACTGTGCAATTGAAGATTTCTTGCTATTGCACAATACTGTGCAATTGAAAATTTCTTGCCATTGCACAATACTGTGCAATTGAAGATTTCTTGCTATTGCAGAATACTGTGCAATTGAAAATTTCTTGCTATTGCAAAATACTTAATATAACAATTTTGGACCCCGAGTTGGACCAACTTCAAAACTGGACCCATAATCAAAAATCTAAGTACCTGGTACATGTTTAGATTCAGCATATCATAGAACCCTAAGAAATCAATTTTTGTTTAAATCAAGCTAAGTTTAATTTTGGACCCTTTGGACCTTAATGTAGACCAATTTGAAAACAGGACCAAAAATTAAGAATCTGAATACACGGTCAGATTTGGCATATCAAAGAACCCCAATAATTCATTTCTTGATGAAATCAAACAAAGTTTAATTTTGTACCCTTTTGGCCCCTAATTTGTTGCGACCAAAACTCCCAAAATCAATCCAAACATTCCTTTTATGGTCATAAACCTTGTGTTAAAATTTCATAGATTTCTATTAACTTATACTAAAGTTATTGTGCAAAAACCAAGAAAAATGCTTATTTGGGACCTGTTTTTGGCCCCTAATTCCTAAACTGTTGGGACTAAACCTCCCAAAATCAATCCAAACCTTCCTTTTGTGGTCATAGACATTATGTTAAAATGTCATAGATTTCTGTTTACTTATACTAAAGTTATTGTGCTAAAACCAAGAAAAAAGCTTATTTGGGCCCTTTTTGGCCCCTAATTCCTAAACTGTTGGGACCAAAACACCCAAAATCAATCCCAACCTTCCTTTTATGGTCATAACCTTGTGTTAAAATTTCATAGATTTCTATTTACTTTTACTAAAGTTAGAGTGCGAAAACCAAATGTCTTCGGACTACGACGACGGAAGACAACGACGCCAACGTGATACCAATATACGACCAAAAAGTTTTAAATTTTTGCGGTCGTATAAAAATGATTAAATCAAACATTAAGATAGTTTATAGAAAATAGTTCTATTACTGTAGACTTAATTATTTTTGCAGATATTTTTTGATGATCAGTTCTTTCCAGTTGACTATGTGGTGATTAATTGTTGTTAATTTCTATCTGTATGTATTCATACGAGAGAACATCCAAGTTTTACCTATCTGGGACAACATATATAAAATAAATAAATCACTCACTGTTAACAAATTGTTGGTTTACAGTAAAGTATTACATAAACCAAATCTTTAGTATGTTATCTAAGTGCTGTTAATATTAGTCCAACCAACTTTAGACTTGATATCAGACTTATTGGAAAGTCTTTCATTTCAATATTTGGGCCTTTTAAAAAAAGATGTATTGCATTGAAATAATAAATAAGAAATTATATCTTCAACATTTTTATTCATCATAAAATACTCTGTCATCATGGTCATGGTTGAAATATTAATTAATGAATGAATCACAGATGCATATAACAACAAACAACATGATATAATGGATACATGTTTATGAAATGTATAACAATTACATGAAAATATGACATTAAATCAAATTGTATTTAGAATGAATCTGATCAGCCTTTGGTCTATTTTACTACAATGATGATCATGTTTTAAATACTAATTATTAATTTTTTTCAAATGAACATAAAGCTGAAAAGCAGCATTTTTTACTAAAGCTTCTACTATGTGGACTAAGGCCAGGGGAGTAGATACTAATAGTCACTTCAAATGTAATAGGGGGAATGAACTATGTCAGTTTTCAGCAAAAAACAATATATTCTTAAATATTAAATCAATGAGATGGTTTCAAGTCTTTTGACAACCAATGCATCGAAACTATAAAGGAATATTTCTTTTCTGAATCATTCCATTTTAAGGTGGTACCCAACACTTTCACTCAAATTAATTTGGCTCGTTTAATTTTCATAAAATTTTGTCAAAGTATTTACTTTGACCCTTTAACAAAAATATAAAAAAATTCAAAAATTTTGAACCAACCCTTGTCAGAAAAATTACACTGGTTATATAGCAGTTTGACAAACACCAATTTTGATCATTGAAAAACTTAATATTCCCTTAACAATGCAACGTAATTAAAACGTTTAGCTGACTTTAAAGAGTTATCTCCCTGTGGTGTTAGGTACCACCTTAAGAGCTTGAATAGTAATTATTCAATATACATGTATGACTGTACCTACATTTTCTACCTTAAATGCTAGAACACAAGACCAAGTATTGTCCTAATAACAGGTATTTTCATAATGAATATGTCCATAAAATAACATAAAAATAACAATGTGCTCGTAAATAAAACAATGTAGACATTTCGCACATATATCATATTACACCTCTAATAACAGAAGCAATTGTGAAAGGTTTTTTATTCAGTGAGCTTTGTTTCATATTACTCAATTGTGAAGTGCAAATATATACATGTATTTGATTACTATGGATTTAGTATTGTTTGTGGGGTTACAAATCTCGTTGATTTCATGGATTAAGATTTACCATTTATTTTTAAGTGTTTAAGGAAATCCCAATTTCCTGCAGGCTTTTAAGCTTGTATGGAGAATTTGTTAAATACAGTGCAAATATCCATGAAAATACTTTTTTTCCTTAATTTACACAATTTGTACCCACAAAAATAAAATAATCTGCAAATTGTAAAATCTATTTAATTTTATAGTTATGATCAACAAAAGAATTAAAAAAAATTGTGTACACACTTTACAAATCACACTTGTCAGCGTATATCGACATGAGTAAATCAAAAATCAGAAATAGACAATACACATATTCTGTTGTGAATATGACAATGATGATGACAATGATGAAAATGGTTAATGATATCACATACAGTATTGAATGGTGAACACTATTAATATATTGGCAAAAAATAAATAATATCTACAATCTGTCATATAATTATCAGATACACATCACAAAACAAATCCCTACTCTCACTGGTTAATATTGGGCTTGGTTGGATGTGTACATCTTTTTAATATTAGAGAGTTGATTAACTAAGCTATTTTCTTTTTTACAGCTAAAGCTACTCAACAACTTAAAGTCTGTACATAACTTCCTTACAGATTAAGATTTGATGAGATACCTAGTTTTAAAATTAAACTCGGTATCTCAACAAACCTTAAAATGTCAGAAATATGAATGCTAGAAAGTCAGAAGTACCAGCTAATATGAGTTTTACTGTACTCTTTAATAATTTAATAATCACTTTCTTACATCAAAAAGCATAATACTTTTAGACTTATTAAGCAAAAAAACAAAACAATTTCTAAACTAAGTATCTTGCGAACTCTAAAATGTCAAAAATATTTCAAGTATCAAACAATAGTGATCTCATTCTGATCAGCTAAGATGAGTTTTAATGCAATCTTTGATAATTATCACTGTTTTTTCCATTGAAAACCCCAGACTTAAAGATTTATTAAGCAAACATTATAACATATTCTTATCTTTCCTATTTGAGGGGAGCCAGTATAAAAATATTCATTGAAATATCAAAATCGAAATGAAAGTAAATACTCACAACTTTTAAAGTCCTGAGTGTACTATAATAATTACCATACAACACCAATAACTATAACTCTTTGTGCATTGTTGTGCATGTTTAAATCCAAATAAATTAAATATTTAAAACAATTCATCATCATAACTGACTATTAACAGCATCTAATGTAATATCTGGGCTAGACTGTTCTTTGGTTAAGTTTATAGAAGTACGACTTGTACGAATAGGAGGGACATCGTCTTTATCAGCAGCATCACAGATTCTTTGGACTAGGAAGTTAAATGGTTCAGGTCTGTCGGCATATACATGATGTCCAGCACCCCGCACAACCTGAAATCAAACAGTTGCAATAATTACATCTTATACTCATTGCATTGATAAAATCTTCAGTGTTTTCCTAATATTTTTAATTCAAATTCCCTCCCAGAGTTTTTTTAGAGTTGAATCTCATCTGAAGAGTGCTATTCAACATGTTAAAAAGAAAAAAAAATCATTTGATTTGTCTAAACTAAATTTTCACACTAGGGTATTTTAGGGTGAGTCCTGGGATTGCCCACTTTTTTTAAAGTTATGAGGTTATAATTTAATTTTGGATGTAACACGTCTTCTGATTGGCTGACATCCTTTTGTTTATCATATCATAGACACAATTTTGTCATGTGACAATGACGTCATCAACCTTTTTTAATGATTTATGCTGGTTTAAAATGGAATTTAGAATTAAATTATAAGAAATAACTGTAATATTTTGTCAGTCTATTCAAAATAACATAAAAAATATGGTGCACATTGTTAATAACCCACTACAAGCGTTATTCAGTGTGCACCACATTCATAGACAGAAAAAATATTACAGTCATTCCTTAATTTTAAAAATACACATGTAATTCTGATCTGAACTATGAAAGTCTATGTGGAATTTCTTATGCAGTTGATGTCTGACAGCCATTGTCATGATTGTAGGTTTTTGCTTGCTGGGTCTTCCATGAATGGAATGTCAGAATACAATTTTAACAATTAAGCTAAATGAGTTTAACAGAATATAATATACAAACAAAACAAATGTAACCCCTCAAAATCCTTTTATACCATGGCCAGTACATACATGTATATAGAAGTACTGTCAATGCATGGGTTCATGAAATGGCACATAAAAACTGAAAAATGCACATAAATTGTAAAATGAAAGTCATTAAAAAATTGTTTGCTAATACTTATTCAAATTTTACAGCAATGTGTTTGATGCAAATTATGATAAAGGGGTGTCGGAGTAGAAACTCAAAACAATAAAACTTTTATAACGTTCAACACATCTTTTAATGGGTATCAATTTACCTGTACATCTACATAACTCTCGTGGCGTAAGTATTTGGCATGAAATCCAGTATTACTATCTACCCATGACCTTGAACCATAAATGAAGGTTACTGGTAAATCATCTTTGATTTCTCCTACTCTGTGCATCATTGGTCTCTTTGCCCAACCAAATGAGGTGTTCATAGTTTTGAATGCAGACTCACCACTGTAAAACAAAAATAATTTGTATACATGTATTTAAACAAACTCAATGCTGAATATGAAGGCATCATAGTTATTTAGTTGTTGTTGTTGTTTTTTTCTCTAGGGATGGGTATCTAGTATAGAATTAAACTTTTTCAGAGCATCATTCAACAATTTTCTTCATAAGGGGATTGAATTAAATATTGTCTGAATCTGAATGTATGTAACATGAACCCCATTCTTGAAAAAAATCCTTTCATACAGATCTAGAGGCATTTTATGTTTACATTGTTTGCCACATGATTTTGTAATGTGAACAGTTAGTTTTCTCGTTTGAATTGTTTTACATAGTCATTTCGGGGCCTTTTATAGCTGACTATGCGGTATGGGCTTTGCTCAGTTGTTAATTTCTGTGTCATTTTGGTCTTTTGTGGAGAGCTGTCTCATTGGCAATCATACCACATCTTCTTTTTTATATTAAGTACATATAATCAATAAATTGCTTGACAAATGAATGAACAGGATAGAACAAATGTTCAACTCACTGCACTAAAGTTGTGTGTATATGAACTCTCAAACTCAGCACAGAAGATGACTGACAAATTGGTAACTAGCTAGTGGCTAGGGATTCAAAAGCATTTGGTATAATTTTTACTCTAAAAATGAAAATTTGTACCTTTCTATGATCATGATGATATGCTTCCTTTAAATTTCAATTTTTTATGATAACTATGTCTTATGAAACCCATGATCTAACTGCTTTCTACACAAACTCCTTTCTTTTGACAAATAAAATTGAGAAAGGAAATGGGGAATGTGTCAAAGGGACAACAACCCGACCATAGAGCAGACAACAGCCGAAGGCCACCAATGGGTCTTCAATGTAGCGAGAAACTCCCGCACCCGTAGGTGTTCTTCAGCTGGCCCCTTAAAAAATATGTTTACTAGTACAGTGATAATGGACGTCATACTAAACTCCGAATTATACACAAGAAACTAAAATTAAAAATCATACAAGACTAACAAAGGCCAGAAGCTCCTGACTTGGGACAGGCGCAAAATTGCGGCGGGGTTAAACATGTTTATGAGATCTCAACCCTCCCCCTATACCTCTAGCCAATGTAGAAAAGTAAACGACCATGGCAACTTAGAACTACATTTGTACTACTAATAATACAAGTTTGATATGGGTTTATTCTAAATTTCAATTTATATCTATAGTATATATAAAGTATGTATATTTGTTTTGCTCATTATTGAAGGCCGTACAGTTGTGAACTTCTACCTTTGGCAGAGAATTGTCTCATTCGAGTCATGACAATCATACCACATCTTCTCTTTTCATATTTTATCACCACCTTTGACTGCATGTGTAACTTTTTCTTTCTGGCTGGGTTTGTAATAGGCAATATTTAGCAACGTTTAGTTTTCTATGTTGTAATATGTAGACAATTGTTTTCATCAAATAAATTTTTCAAGATACCCATAATATGACGCAAAAGAAACTGCAATTTTACAGACCAAGAGACATGAGAGACACAACTTCTGCCTAGCTTGAAGAGGCTAAAATAAATCCAGATAAATATTGACATTCTAATCTGATATGGACATGTATGGAATGGCATTTTATTATATTTGGTAACTACTCTATGATTTTAAGTTGAAAAAGTTGCCCATCATCATTTACCAGAGATTTTAGAAAAAATATATTTCTTTTCATTTTATTTTATTCATTTTTTTTGTAAAGTAATACACAAGATTGAGATGTGTACCCCTTTTGACAAGAGTAGTTTTGAGTAGATCACTTACTACATGTACTATGGATTTATTTTTTTTTAAAGATACAGTCGACTCCGGCCAATCGGATACCCAAAATGTCAGCTAAAAATATCTGATTGTCCGATATATTCAATTAGCCGATGAACGTATATTCCTCCAAGTTTTTTTTCTTCAAAATTGACAGATACAACCCTAAGATACCAATAGCTATTATAGCTGCTTTATTAATGGAAATTTGTAACTAATCTCATTGTTTTTTCAGGTACAAGTTCGGATAATTTCGATTTTTGTGGATTTTGTTGATGCAGATGAACCATGAATTTGAATTCTCAATAAAGTACAAATTTCCTATAGGTTTGTATACAGACTTTTGTAAAAAAAAAATATCAATGAAACTATAATTTTCCTTAATCCACAAAATTAGTACCCAACAAATGAATCCACATAATCCTTAAGCTCATTAATGTTTGACTTCAGTTAACTGTTTAGAAAACATTTAAATACTTTTTCGTAATCTATGTTTTGCTAATAATCTGTTATGGTGATCAAAGATAATCTTAGGTAAACAATCCTTGATAAAGATCATCATAAATCAATATATAGTGGTCAATGACAGGACATTTAATTATAGCCTATAATTTATAGGTGTATTGTCAGATAAACTTGCAATACATTTAAATTCCTGAGATCATACATTTGTATTTTGAAATACATGTATATTTGTATGAGATAACTTACATAATTTAAATGCTTTCGTTAACCTTTGGACAAGAAATTTGGTTTCAGACAATAGAAATTTCAACTAAACCATTTTTACTACTTATCAACAATGATCAAGAGTCAAAATACATATTTTTTATGGACAAATGATTGAACAGGGGGATAATTTTGACTCATAATGTGAAATTTCATGTCAAATAAGTTTTAGACAAGATTTGACCATATATCATGATATATAGTATTATGAATATGGGTATAACTGATTGTTTACATGATTAGTTCATAAATATTGCAAATTAATATTTTGTTGTGCATTTTTTCTGCCTTTTGTACATTGCACTTGATCATGTTTTTATAACAAAGAGTTATTATAAGTAGCCAATCTGACCACAACTCAACAATCAATATTGATATAGTTTTTTAGTATACCTTGGGGTCTGTGCATTACAATGGTAGATGTAATAGTTTTTTAGTATACCTTGGGGTCTGTGCATTACAATGGTAGATGTAATAGTTTTTTTAGTATACCTTGGGGTCTGTGCATTACAATGGTAGATGTAATCAAAGATAGTATCATCCTCTTCCGATTCACCAAACTTTCTTTGTAAGTCAGGTCGAAATTTCTTTACCAGTACTGGTCCTGCAACATTCAATTGTTTTTTTTAAGGAAAATTCTTGAATTAGATCAACATTTTTACTTGAAATAATGAATTGAACAGATCATTCAATGTAACATACTATTGGATATCTATCTCACTGATATGAATAAAAGGAAACCTGTAATATACTTGAATGAGCCATATAAGAATTTATAATGCATTTTTGAAACGTACTATTTTTGACATTTGATATGACAATGATTGTTTTAGGTATCTTTTATTAGCGTTTACAAGGATGTTGTGACTGAGAATCAAAAGACCAAAGAGTTTACCCCTTTTTCTATCTTAAGCATTTTGTTTTTGATGTTACTTTCTATCACTGACCAATACCATGAATACATGTATATATTTTTTGTATGATTTTCCTGACAATACACATAAAAAACTACAAGAAATTATAATTAGTGACAGAAAATTCATTGTGTTGTTATAAATAAATAGAAATGTGTATGCATTGTGAGAGGCCATGTCTGTCAGTTCATCCTGAACTGACCTATAACCATACATGTATGTGCTCATTTTAAACATTAATTTCTGCCTTGACTTCAATTCAAATCCGTCATCCTGTGTTTAATCTGTATGTACAACATACATGATATACATGATATACCACATTCAAATTGTTTTAGTTTTACCCACAATTAAGAACTTACTATCATCATGTTCGTACACTTATATTTAAGATGAAAAAAAGTATAAACCAGTGTTAGCCTTCATGTGTTCACATTTTTATCATGTTTATTATCTATAATAATTTTGATAATTTTTTTCTTCTTAATACAAGTTATTTCCATGCTTATCTTTTTATTACAAGTATTCAATTCCTTTATTTCTAGCACAGTTTACACTAACCCCAAGGCCCAGCAACTCTAAGAGCTGCAAGTGGATTGAACGGAGAAATGACAGCACCAATAACTCTAATCCATGTAGGAATCCGATTTGCAGAGTCCGGTGGTTTGTCTGGGAATCCCCAAGGATCTGCTAGCACTAAATGTTTTACTCTTTCTGGATATTTCAAGGCATAAGATGAAGACACATAAGCTCCAAGGCTATGTCCTAGTAACACAAATTTATCAAGTTTCATTTGTTTTCTCCATTCTTCTAACGATTCGACAAATTCGTCTTCAGCTTGTTCTGGTGTGTAACTGAATGTTGGTCTAGAACTCCGACCAAACCCAAGCAAGTCAAATGCATATAAAGGTCTATTGTTTGCAAGTTCGTCTATATTTCGTGACCATAAGCCTATCCCTCCTCCCATGCCATGAACCATCACTAACGGCATATTTTTATGGTCCTTATTCACTGTCATAGTCCATAATCTATGTTGTTTTGAAGGAAGATACACATACTTTGTATCAAATGCCAATTTTATGAATTCTGAAATATAATAAGTCAGATACATGTACAAACATGTAGTATAAACTATTGTGTAATTCAAGTAGAAAAATATTCAAATGAGTAAGTTAGCATTACAACAAACAATATAATTTCATATTTTAATATAAAAATGATGAAAAGTAGATCCTGAAAATACATTCTGTAATACATGTACATGTATTTGTAATTTCTTTAAAACAAATCGTGTTGAAAAACTAAGAAAAAAGTGTTACACCATTGTAGTTTTCAAAGAAAAGGCATGATCTGCATTGTACATCATGTACATTGTACATGTGGAATATTCGTGAGCTGTATTTTAAAAATGTATGAATCGAATCAATAATATTCTTACTGATGAGGTAAATGTAAGGATAGACTGATATATCTATACTAAAGTTTCAGTTGCAAATATTACACACATATCCTGGACAAATATATCATGAATATATATGTTAATGATACATGTACAGGCTGTTGCGTGATAATGTTTGTATGTTTAAATGATGCATGCTTTGCCTTGTTTTCAGAAAAGCAGCAAATATAAATGTTAAAGTTTTTGGATTGATATGGCCAGTGGACAAGGTAAAAAAAAATGGCATGCATCCAGTAGTCAAACTGATGGTATGTTTTTACCTATAAATCAGTCTGTGACAAAAGCTTTTTATCTACTAGTCTGAACACTAAATATCAAAACGTGTCCCTATATGACTATATAGTCCGAATAAATATATTTACTAGTTTGGGGCATCTGACTAGTGGCTAGCAGTGCAGACTGTAAATGTATATGAAGATTTTTTTACTAAACATATTAGCATGACCAACAAAACATTTTTTTACATGAACATAGATGTACATAAGATTAGACATGAATGACAGGAAGTAATGACATTCAGGTGATCAACAATTATAAATACATACATGTATGTATATTTTACATTTCACAGCCTTTTATAGCTGACTATGGAGAATAAGTTTTGCTCATAATTAAAGGCCATACAGTGATCTATAGTTTTTAATTCGTTTCATTTGATCTCTTATGGAGAGTTGTCTCATTGGCAATCATACCACATCTTTTTTTTTAATATGTCCATAGTTTCATGACCTTCAGAAAATTTTGATTTTATTTGGGATCTTCCACTTTGTTCAGTTGTCTATATTACATGTACAAGATGCATTAATATCTTATAAATACTTATAACTTTTATTTAGTACATACTGTTGAGGAGTTTGGTTTCTGCTTGTGCTAAATGCATCATTGAGGATGGAACCCAAGTAATCCAAGTACTTGGGGACATCCAGCTAAATCTGAAACGATAAAATGAAATATTCATTAATTTATTAGCACTTTTCTACTAAACAAGAGGCTCTCAAGAGCCTGAATTACTCACCTTGATTTTTTGGCATTCATCTTTCCTTTAAGAGTTTAAGTGTCCAATTTTATCATATTTTTTTTGTTTTGTTTAATATATAGTAATAAGTCGCAGTGTTTGAAAATGCAGTTTTTTGTCAGACTTTCTTCAAAAGCAAAAGAAAAAGGTGTTTGATGTGAGATTTTGAAGTCTGTTAAGTTTGAAGGTGATTAACATGATTAACTGCAGTTGACTTGAAGATGTTTACATCAACATTGATTAATCTGTGGCATATAACTGTCTCATTGATTATCATACAAGATATCTTCTTTTCTATATTTGGTTCAAGATAATAACCAAAAACTGCAAAATTTACTTTAAATTACCAATTTAGTGGCAGCAACCCAACAATGGGTTATTTTTATCTGAAAATTTCAGGACTGATAGAACTTTACCTTATAAACACTTTTACCCCATGTCAGAGTTGCTCTAACTGCTCCAGTTTTTGAAATATAAGCCAAAAACTGCATTTTACCCCTATGTTTTATTTTTAGCAATGGCGGCCATGTTTTTACGCAACAGAAAATAACACACACACTTTATTCTAGACACCCTAAGGAACAATCAAGTTAAGTTTGGTTGGAATTGGTTGAGTGGTTTCAGAAAAGAAGATTTTTTAAAGTTAGAAAACATGATAAACAAATTGTGTAAAAATTGTCCTTAAACATGTAAAAGGGCAATAACTCTTTAAGGGGTCAATTGACAATTTTGGTAATATAAACTTATTTGTAGATCTTACTTTGCTGAACATATTTGCTGTTTACAGTTTATATTTATCATTAATACTATTCAAGATAATAACCAAAAACTGCAAAATTTCCTTAAAATTACTAATTTAGTGGCAGCAACCCAACAATAGGTTATTAGATTCATCTAAAAATTTCAGGGCTGATAGAATGTTATCTTATGAACACTTTAACACCATGTCAGGTTTGCTCTAACTGCTTTGGTTTTTTAGATATTAGCCAAAAACTGCATTTTACCCCTATGTTATATTTTAAGCCATGGTGGCCATGTTTTTTGACGAAACAGAATATAAAACACCAGCTTTATTCTAGATACCCTAAGGATCATTCAGCTTTTAAGTTTGGTTGGAATTGGTTCAATAGTTTCAGAGGAGAAGATGATTAAAATAGTTTACACCAGACGGACGACGACGATGGACACCAAGTGAGCTCAAAAAGTGTTACCATTCATACATCCAGCTGCATTGAAGACCCATTGGTGGCCTTGGGCTGTTGTCTTCTCTTTGGTCTGGTTGTTGTCTCTTTGACTCATTCCCCATTTCCATTATCAATTTTATTTGTATATACAAAGGACAAGGTACAATAAGGCCTGTTTTTGACCCCCCCCCCCCCCTATTTTCTCATTTTCTAAATTTTGCTTATAAGTAGTAAGTTTTAAATGTAAGTTGTAACAACTCAACAATATATCTTAGATAATGTTCACTGTTGTATAGCTCAGGAAAATGTTTTAATATACTAGTATATAGTTTATGTTTTAAATTCAGTTTGACAATGTACATGAACACATGATGAGATACATACTGCATTTATGCAAGAGTATATAGTTCCCTAATACAGAAGGATTTAAATCAAGGCTGGTGATTGATTGATGATTGTTTGTTCGATGACCAGTGGCAACTACTTCAAACATGTTTAGAACAAGAACATTCAATAGCAATAAATACAATAGGTAGGTCCTGTAATAGTAGTAAACAATGTAGTAAGGTAGGAGAAATCTGGACTTCCACTGGAAATTGTAGGTATTAGGAATAGGATAGGGACAGAAATTTCACATTGCAACAGGCCACTTGGATGACTTATAGACATCCAGAAGAATACTTGTTGATTCATGGGTTGCAGAATAGATTTACAGTCAGTGGGAAGAAGACCTAAGTGCCTACATTTCTACTCCCCAGTAACATTTGAGGTTCAGACTGTTGACACATGACCTCCAGCACTATGTCTGATGCACTCAAACCACTCTGTAATTTAGTTTTACTTGTTTTTGTTTGAATATTTTTCATCTTCTATGACCATGACCAAACCTGTTTTGAAAAATTAATTAAATGATTAAACTTGTCTGATTTTGATTCCATAAAGATCATATTTACACAAGGCTGAGGGGAATCAGATATTACAAAAAAAAAGTTATTTTGATTTATTCAGCATGTTCAGTTGACCATGTTGACATGGTAGATATGCCTTTTCAGATCATATGATGTGGATTGTGGACAGATGTAATAAACATGCATTCCATTTTCTACATGCACACTTAAATTATGATTATCTGTTCTAACTTAATAATTAAGTATTATTCCACTGTTTATACATATTGATAGTTTATACAATATTTGATTGGTTGAGACTATACCACGTGTCATTGAACAAATCTTTTTATTCCACTGCATGTTGATTTAGATGGTGAAATCAACATTTGATTGGTTGAAACTATCACATGTGATGTCGAACAAAACTTCATATTCCCCTCTGAGTATCATATTCCCCTCTGAACATCATATTCCCCTCTGTAGATTGGGACCTCGTAGTATGACGTTACGCGCAGTTAATGTACATACCATTTTGAAGGTGGTTTTATTAAAATAGCGTTAGATAAGTCATTACCATGTTTAAATTTATTCCAGCGTTAAAATACAAAGACAATACTGTTTATCGATGTTTATGCTATGTTTATCTATTTAAATAAGCAGATAAGAAAACAAATGTATATAAATTAATATAATATTATATTCAGTAAGGAAACGAAGCATAGGCAGTGGAATAAAACATTCATTTTTAATCTTATTTTCTAAGTTCAGTGGACCATAAAAATGGGGGAAAATCTCTTGTCATTAAAATTAGAAAGATCATATCATAATGAACATGTGTACTAAGTTTCAAGTTGATTGGACTTCAACTTAATCAAAAACTTTAACCTGAACGGGACAGACGCACGCACAGACCAGAAAACATCATGCATAATAATTGGGGCATAAAAATGTATGCAAGCTAATATTCTCTGTTCAGCATATATAAGCAGTGGAATAAAACATTCATTTCCCTTGGCTTCGAGAATTATGAAGATGTGCTCATCCTAGAAATCACATTTCCCTCGGGCAAAGCCCTCTATAAATATGAATATTCTTGGGTAAACAAATCTTCATATCTTCCTCATGCATGGGAAATAAATGTACATCAATAACTGAACAAGACCAATACCAGGTCTGGATTTGCATACCTGCATGAAATTCTATTTATGTTACATCATGAGACATTGTAGGATTTCATGCAGGGAAACATCACTGGCATGTATACTGAAGCATAACTGATATTTTGAATAAGGGGCATAACTCTAGAACTGTTAAAGTGACCCACCAAAATTCAAACTTGATACATGTTTTGTGGCAATAAACATGTGTTCATAAGTTTTATAACATTTGGTTTAGGCAAACTAAAGTTTATAGAGTCTGAGAACGAAAACCAACTTAAGGATTACATACTGATTCCAGCGTCACTGATCATGCTGATGAGTCTTTTGTAGAAGAAATGCGAGTCTGCCATTAATACAAAATTTAATCCTGGTATCTATGATGAGTTTATTTACTGACCAATAAGGGTAAACTTAACTCCCTCCCCTATGACAGGCTGGGGTAAATTTATTCTTACTATATACATGTACCGTAGCTACAACTCATCATCATGCAGACCAAACAATTCCCTAATTGTCATGCTTGTACAGGAGCTACATGTAAGACAGCTATTATGAAAGTTTTCTACAAAGGACTTTTGAACGGTTTGAACAGTTAGTACATGTGTCCTAAAAGGAGATCACACACATTGCTACAATAAATAGTCCTATTGTAATAAATACTTCTTACATGTATGTGATGATAACAATAAACTCAAAACTAATATATACACATGCTATTTTTTTTTAACAAACATCAAATCAATGAAAGGTGGGTTTACTTGTTTAAGTAATAGCTTATCTTGTATCCAAGTAAAGAAATTGTACAGTAGGTCAGTGTGACAAATCTACCTACAGAGTTTATATTTTATAATTTACTTATTAAAAAACTTACAGAAGTCCTGTAACATGATATGCAGCATCAAATATAGATCTCAAAAAGTGTACCATTATACCATTTTATACTGTTCTTACTGATGAGAGTTGTGGACAAACATATTTTGACCCACTGGTCACTGGGTCACAGTGACGTTAATCTGGTTTCACATATTTATACTGACTTTGGTAAGCAATATCGGTTAACCGGATATAAGTCACTTTTGTTTTGATGAGTTATTTTTAGAAATTGTTGCGTAAGGTATTCACCGGTTTATTTACGTCTTTTGTGGAGCATTTGGCATATACAAAAGTCATTTAGAATAAAAATCCATTTCATGTGTTTATCAACTATATGACTGGCTATTTTTACTGTATATTTAAAAGCCTAAAAAGTATAATTTCACGAAAATACCTTTTAGAGTTGTCTGCTGTGACCACTTCCTGATCCATAACGACAATAACATTCGGAACAATGACGGTTCCAGAATGATACGGTACAAAGTTAATTTCCACCCGGATAAAGAGATCCGGATAAATGTTATATCACAATAAGATTAAAGACTTTGAGATTAAAATAAAAAAAGGAAGAATTTATTTACTTTTATAAATAAAATCCATTTTTTTTTTTTATATTAGAACACAAATAAACAATCCACAAAGACAACAAAACAAATTAGAATGACTAAAATAAAATATAAAATAACAAAACTTTAACAGAAACACTGAAAAATGAAACGACGCCCCTCCAAAAAAAAAAACAAAAAAACAACCCTAACAACAATAGACTGGTGAGAAAGAGAAAAAAGGTGAGGAGTGTCTTCAGGAAGCAACTGTTTGCATATATGCTATTTGGAATTTATCGAGCTATCTCAGGGATTTCTGGGGTCTTAATATCCATATTTGGCCCGGATAACTTGACTAACGTCAGACTGTAGCCGTTAAAAGTTCCGATATATAGTGATTTATAAAGTGTACAAAATCCTTGTCCATTCATATTTTTGAGGAATATAACAACCCTAGCTATAGTGACATCTTATTTACGCGTTAGCCATATCATGGATCAAACATATTATAAGACAAACATGACAAAGAAAATGTTTAAAATGATTAACGACTTCTTTACAGACGATGCACATTTATTACCCAATGACATTGATTTCTACTTATTGTTTTCTGTTTCAACAGATTTGTTTATAGTGGATTGGGAAACAAGTTATTACAACTAATCTTAATCCCTTCCCACATTTTTTTTTTTATCCCATCCGTGTCCTATTGATATATTTGACAATCAAAACAGGTACCAATATCAGCGACACGACAGTCTGTGTGTGCCTTTAAAAGAGACCATCATCCCGTGTGTTCGACTTACATAGATAAATGACATTAATGACCCTCATTAATGGATCCATGACATTAAATATAATATCATATTATGCTATCAAACAGAGATGTAACATTAGGAATTTCCAGTGCCCCCTTTTTTTTTTTTTGGCTTTTATACATTTTGACAATTCATTTGCGCCAACAAAATGACCATTCACTTGCGCCACAAAGTATATTTCATTTGCGCAAAAAAAAAACCCAACATTTTATTTGCACCAATAGTACATGTCAATAGTATAAATGATAGATGTTTATCGAAAAGAACCATTTGTAAAAATGTGGCAACATATGTTGACAGCATAATATAACATATTCAACATTTATCTCACCAATTGACAAAAATGAAAACATCAAACACTAATTACTCTATTTGAGATTATACTTTTGGCAGGTCTTAACCCGTGCATTGTTGACTGTATCATTCAATATTTTATTAAGGTTTTTGATGTCCATGTCATTTGGGATTTTATCTATGCAACTTCTTTGGGCACATCTATACGATTAGTCTCGTTTTTTAATACATTATACATACTCTGAATGTATGGTCTTAAAAAAAAACAGACATATTTCTTAGAGGACAGGACTCTATGTTGAACCCCGGCTATAGCCTCCCCCTTTATTATTATAAATCCCTGATTTCTAATATATATACCATTTATTTGTATCATATGAATACCATAATTTCCTCTCAGTGGGCCACTCGGCTATAGAGCGAAACACCAATGGTTTTTACTCCTCTTTTCGTCTCTGAATGAAGTTTGTCCATTTCGTCATCTCGAACATGAGCACACTACACAATTTCATTCATTTGAGTGAATCTCAGTTTTGTATAAAAAATGAGTCAGTTTGAATTCTTCTACTAACCCAAAGGGATGGAAACTTCACAAAATTTATAATACGAGCTTTGTATTAAGGATGCAATTTATATATTGAAACATTTCCGTCATATATCTTACCAGTAAATTGGCACACCTGTATTTTTTTTTTAATTTTTATTTTTTTGCACAAATGAAAAAAAACACCCTGTGGTGCAAATCAAATACTGCATTTAAAAAAAAAATTATTACCGCAAATGCATTTGCGCTCGAAATTTCATGTCCGAAACAATGCATGAAAAAAATCTCTTCCAAATACTGCGCACCATCAACATGATGAATAATCTGGCCAGTTGCACATTATTGTTGTATTGATTAGTTGGAGATGTTGGCCACTTGAGACCTGGGAATCTCAAGAGACTTTAAATACAATCAGTCCATGCAGGAAAGTCTCAAATATATTACATTGTATACAGAAAGACACTGCGTGAAATTTCAAGAATATAAGTTCGGACAAGGCCGGGGAAAGGATGTTCATTTCATAGTTAAACAACGGGGGTTCTGCGTTTGGTGCACATTTCCTGGAATACAAATTCTAAAAGATTGCATAACAAAATTTGAAATATTTGTGAGTGGATGTGCTTTCCCGTTAACTACTTGAATGCAGCCTTATTAACAGGTTTAAAGAAAGAGAAAGGGCTGCGCATGCTTTTGCTTTTTTAATTTACCCGAACACAACAAACTGGAACCTCACTAACCTAAGTATTTGTCAAAATTGGAGAAGATATTTTATTTCCCAAATTAGGTCCCCAGGGGGGCATATACATATAACATATATAATTGTTACAACATATAGTATTTTACATGACATTCATATAAAGTAAATCTTAACGGCTAATAATATAAAGTCACACAGATGAGAGTTTTAGAATTACACTGCCAAAACGTTGACATGGGTCTATCGGATACAGACTTGGGGTAATTGTAATTGTAATCATTAATCAGCTGTAATTGATTACAATTTTTCAAGTAATCAGTGTAATCATTAATCAGCCAAAAATCTGATTACATGTAATTTAATTTAATCAATTACTTTTCAAAATACCCTGTAATCGTGATTACTTTTTGATTACATTCTGATTACAATGAAAAAAACCTAAAATTGTGTTTTGGTCAGTAAATGAACCTCTTTGTTATTCATATTTGATAAATTTTTAACATACTAAAATGGTTTGGTTACTTTAAGCATGTCTACTTCAGTAAAAAATAAACTGTTACAGTATTGAAAAGTCATCATTAGCCTAAGCAGAGACATATAATATAATTATAAACCTTTTATCTTGGTAAAAGATATTGTACATACATGTATATTCATCGTTTTATAATGATCTTCATATTAATATATGATAATAACTTTTGTTAATTTTTGTGATTTTTGTCACCTTTGAATTGACAGGTAGGAGACTAATTAAGGTTTGTTTTTATTGCAATTACCAATTGAGTATAGCTGTAGGGAAATATATATGATAAAAGATATATCAGACATGAAAATTTATCTAATTAGCACAAACAAAATTTAAAAGTTGGACAAATATGTTATTTGGACTGGACATGTAAAATGCAATGATTTTTAGTACTTACACATGTTACATATTGTTTACAATTTGATTAAACATTTCTATTAACATTTAACATAGTTTTAACTGATAACTTTATTTCATCCATATTTAAACTTCCATAAACTGCAACTTGGAATACATATAAATTATGAAAGAGGTCAGAAGACAAACAAAAAAAAACTTGATTATGATATATCTTTATTAAATTTAATTCAAAATAATTCAGAGATCATTGGTGAGAAAGTGTAATGTATATGTATGTAGTGAAATTTGGTGTTTATTTAAATAGATGAAGTTTAATTTGAAGTTATCATTTTATAATTGAACCAAATAAAATACTTTCTCAAAAATGCTATAGTTATATTGAACGTTTATTCATTCAAATCATTCAAAGTGTTTTGTTTTTAAATTCATTGTAATCAGATGTAATCATGATTACTTTGCCAATGTAATCATTAATTTAATCAGATACTTTCAGAAATGATGTAATCATTAATTTAATTTAATCGTACAAATGACAAAGTAATTGTAATTTAATCAATTACATTGAAAGTAATCGGACCCATCTCTGATCGGATACCAACTGGGACTAAACAAACCAGCACATAGGCAAAACTAGGTTGTTTCAAACACAGCGTTGTTACTTAAAAGTATGAACAAAACTTGTCTGGGGCGTGTGCTCACCAACAGTACTGTCGACCTAGTGGTAAGACACAAGTCACGAAAAGTTTGGAAATAACCAAAATTGAAATGGAACATCATTATTTTTAGCTGCTGTACAAAATTTGTACCACTACAGGCCCAACTAAAGAATGGGAGATTCCAACTTTATGTCACCATTCAATTACATTGAACGTCCAAAAAAAGAGGGGTTGAAACCCCCGGACCTACCCCCTTTTGGGATCCGCCACTGCACTACACATCAGGTCAATTGGACAGTCCGAGAATCATTATACGCAAGATAATTAAACACACTGAGATACGATCATAACTTATCATTTCGAATAAAATTGCGATTTCTAACCGATTAATGGTTTATAAATTTAATACGACGAATTTATGATAACATGTTTACATAACTGAGTACAAAGTTTATTTTTCAATCGGTGGGTATGAACCCGTTAACACTTGGCCCATAATACTAGCAATATATATATATATATACTAAAAAATATCTTGTCCCTTCACAAGCGGTCTTTTTTAACGGCTTATTGTTATAGTTGTCACCGGCGAGTCGAAATCTACGCTCTATATTTTGATCGTTCTACCTAATATTGATGACTCAGTTTCATTCACTTCTGAATATTTTTCATGGATTAAATAAAACAAACTACCTAATTTTATAGTCAGTTTTCAGCATGGAAACTCAAGTAACAGACCTACCAACTAACACTGCAGAACCGGCACAGTAAGTGAAACATCGTACAACATCATACAGACTCAACAGAACATTCAGTACATTTACACTGATTATGGATCAATTGATTTGTTCTCAGTTTTTATACGACCGCAAAAATTTTAATTTTTTGGTCGTATATTGCTATCACGTTGGCGTCGTCGTCGTCGTCGTCCGAATACTTTTAGTTTTCGCACTCTAACTTTAGTAAAAGTGAATAGAAATCAATGAAATTTTAACACAAGGTTTATGACCACAAAAGGAAGGTTGGGATTGATTTTGGGAGTTTTGGTCCCAACATTTTAGGAATAAGGGGCCAAAAAGGGCCCAAATAAGCATTTTCTTGGTTTTCGCACTATAACTTTAGTTTAAGTAAATAGAAATCTATGAAATTTTGACACAAGGTTTATGACCACTAAAGGACGGTTTGGATTGATTTTGGGAGTTTTGGTTCCAACAGTTTAGGAATTAAGGGCCAAAAAAGGGCCCAAATAAGCATTATTCTTGGTTTTCGCACAATAACTTTAGTATAAGTAAATAGAAATCAATGAAATTTAAACACAAGGTTTATGACCACAAAAGGAAGATTGGGATTGATTTTTGGAGTTGAGGTCACAACAGTTTATGAATTAGGGGCCAAAAAGGGGCCCAAATAAGCATTATTCTTGGTTTTTGCACCATAACTTTAGTATAAGTAAATAGAAATCTATGAAATTTAAACACAAGGTTTATGACCATAAAAGGAAGGTTGGGTTTGATTTTGGGAGTTTTGGTCCCAACAGTTTAGGAATAAGGGCCCAAAGGGTCAAAAATTGAACTTTGTGTGATTTCATCAAAAATTGAATAATTGGGGTTCTTTGATATGCCGAATCTAACTATGTATATAGATTCTTAATTTTTGGTCCCGTTTTCAAATTGGTCTACATTAAGGTCCAAAGGGTCCAAAATTAAACTTAGTTTGATTTTAACCAAAATTAAATCCTTGGGGTTCTTTGATATGCTGAATTTAAAAATGTACTTAGATTTTTAATTATTGGCCTAGTTTTCAAGTTGGTCCAAATGGGGGTCCAAAATTAAACTTTGTTTGATTTCATCAAATATTGAATAAATGGGTTCTTTGATATGCCAAATCTAACTGTGTATGTAGATTCTTAATTTTTGGTCCAGTTTTCAAATTGGTCTACATTAAGGTCCAAAGGGTCCAAAATTAAACTAAGTTTGATTTTAACAAAAATTAAATTCTTGGGCTTATTTGATATGCTTTATCTAAACATGTACTTTGATTTTTGATTATGGGCCCAGTTTTCAAGTTGGTCCAAATCAGGATTCCATATCAAGTATTGTGCAATAGCAAGAAATTTTCAATTGCACAGTATTGCACAATAGCAAGAAATATCTAATTGCACAATATTGTGCAATAGCAATTAATTTTCAATTGGAGTTATCTTTCTTTGTATAGAATAGTAGTTGATAATATATGTTGGAAATTTGCCAGACATGACTATGATGTCATTTTCTATTTTTATTTGCCAATAACTTTATGTAAATAACTTCATTGGAAAATTGGGGGGAGGTTAAATTTTTCTCATTTCAGATTTCATAAATAAAAAGAAAATTTCTTCAAACATTTTTTTGAGAGGATTAATATTCAACAGCATAGTGAATTGCTCAAAGGCAAAAAAAAAATTTTAAGTTCATTAGACCACATTCATTCTGTGTCAGAAACCTATGCTGTGTCAACTATTTAATTTTAAATTTAAATAAGTTTGAAGAAGAAATCTTTAATTGATTTGTAAAATCTTGACATTTGTTTTGTGTAAAAAAAACCATGTAATGTCAAAAATTTGATCACAATCCAAATTCAGAGCTGTATCACGCTTGAATGTTTTGTCCATACTTGCCCCAACTGTTCAGGGTTCGACCTCTACGGTCGTATAAAGCTGTGCCCTGCGGAGCACCTGGTTCGCTTTATTATTGGTAATTAAAATACCAATATATTATTCGATGCGTATGAAATATCTTGGTGATTTTTATACTTACACTATATTAAAGAAATAAAAAAAAAATGTAACCTGGGAACAGTATATATACATCTAACAATCAATATTCATGTTCCTGATGTAAATGAATAAAAAATGATCTAACAAAAATATTGTAAAATTAAAATATAAATATGACTGCTCGTTTTCGTCCACGTTTTACAAAACGATATATAAATGTGGATCGTGAAAAGCCAAAAAAAAAAGAAGAAAAAAAAAGGGGGGTTGTTGTTTCACGTCCACACAAAACAAGCCAGAAATAAAAGTGACAACGATCACGATTATACATTTAGCTGGCAAAAATATGACTTGAGACAGAAGAGTAGAGAAATGAACAATTGTCGTCATCTTCAAGGATCTGAGAATGTTGGTTTGCTGCTTCTCTAGAATTATGACTATAACTAAGAAGCAAGTAACAAGAAGTAATTTTTAAAACCTTACAGTTGTAGAAAGTGCAATTTTGTTAATATAAAGTTGCTTAAAATTTTGTAACTATTGTAATGGTCATCATGGTCATGTTATTTGGATAATTTTGTCTCAGTAACGACAATGAACGACAGATCTTTAAATGTTTTTGTTGAAATTTAGACCCATGTTTATTGATGAAAACTGTATGTTAACTTATTCTCTCGATGTTCTTTCATTATTTTTGTCGTTAGTTTAATATCACATTAGCATGATTAGGTCAGGTTAGGTTGATGTCACATTTTATGTTTACTCCCACATTTCCTTTTATTAAAATTGTTACAGTTTTCTTCTAAATCGGTCCATGACCTGCACATCAGAACTTTAAGGGCTATTGAGCATATTGATTACAGATTAAGTGCTTTTCTCTATTTAAGAGAGAGTTACCAAAATATGTTTCTATTAGACCACTTTCGAGTTCATCCGTCACCGGCAAAAACTCGTCAATTATGCGCGCCTTTATGACGTCATTTACCAGATAGAGGGGATCGCCTGTATCCCTGCACTATTTACGTTCATCAAGCATCTTGGTGATCGTCATTGTGTAGGATAAACTGGAAATAATGGTTGTTCTGTAGGTACTTAATGACAATTCCCTAATGACAGCAGTGCTGATTGTCAATTTTGAGAATTTAATTTGCTGAATAATTCGTACAATGTAGAATTACAGTTTTCCAACCACTCGCTCAACATTGAAGTGGAAGTGACGACGCCCTTAAACGCACAAATGACGTTCACTAAAACCAGAGTTTTTGACGGAAATGCATCGAACTCGAAAGTTGTCTATTAACACATGCAGAATACGGTGATATTTTGTCTTTTCAACTGTGTCCTATATATTGAAGAAATGTTGCATTGTAAAACAATATAATAAAGCCTATTTTTTTGACGAATACTTTTTAAAAGTTTCTCCTATTTCCACGACACTATTACAACTTTTACTTTCTTTCATACTTCATATTTGGAAATGACGAAAAGTGGTATTTGTTTAACATGGCATATATATATATGTCTATTTAAAGGCAAGATAACTGCAGTATATATGGGGAAGGAAATGTATATATATTGGTCAGATTATATCGCAGTTAGAACAAACTGAGTCTGTCTAATAGTATGTCGTGTTAATTATAATAAATAAAAAAATTAGTACAGAAATATGATAAGAATAAGCAGAAAAAAATCGTTTTAAGTTCAGGGTTGGGTTTTTAAGCTTCCCATCTACAAACTTGCACTTTTGCAAGTCAAGTCTTTCAGAGCATTCTCAATGAAGGTTAATCAATGCTTTCTGATTTTTTTGTCTGTTTTATTTGACAAGATTTCAGACAGGGCGACAGTCTTCCATGTCTAATTTGTTTGAAACCGTAAAATGTGGAAAGTCACAAATATATCACTAAATCTTATTGCAGACTATACAAATTTTGATCTCCCTCTAACATGTCTAAGAAACTATTTAAGAAATCGTAATGCTCACAGGTGGTCTTTATTTTGTACATTCTGGGTTATATTTATTGCTTAAACAAAAGCGGCATGGCAAAGCTAGTAAAACAACTTTAATACTGTATATCTGAAAACAAGTTCATTTTTATAGTTACCATTTTAGTACACGTAAACTTAATTTTCGATACATGGTATTCGATGACTCATGACATTACAGTTGATATTATGTTTCCTATATGTATGATCAATGCGTTTTAAAATAATTTATATAAACGGTAAACGTTTTAAACATAATATTCCATACATATAGTAGGGACCTGGAGATTTTATGGAACATATAAGCAAATGATGTTACGTATTTGTTTAAGGACTACATTTTCTTATTCACATGATCCGTGCTTCCTATCTGAAAATGTATAACCATTGATGTTTCTCCTTTTCATCTACAACAGCCATTGTCAGCAGCCAGAACAAAGTTGTAGAAAGTTGCCGAAATGGAGACCAACATCCAAGGCAAAATTGGCTGAAGTGGAAGAAAAACTACTAAAAGGTACGATACATTGACTAAAAAAATATTGCTTGGACTTAAGCTAGTGTACGCCGTTCAGAAAATGTGAATCACAAGTTATCTGCACCAATTATATTTTTTATGTGCAATTTTTTTTATCAATCAATCAATCAAATTAATGCATGGCACCAGATACATGCATATAATACATTATATGTATCTGATGACACCCCCTCTATTGGGCGCAGATCTAGGTTTGAGACTACAGTTAGGGCGCGATCATTACAATTTTATCGGGCGTAGAGATGCGATACAATTTATAACTTGCTTTATCCCCTTAAATGTTTCTTCATTTGTGGCGATTGTGACATGGTTATGGTTATATATCACAACTGTATCTCTTTCACTTAATTTTTTGATTGATTGTAAATTGTTTTCATGCAATGCAAACATTGGAATTTCAACACGTTTCTTTTGCATTTAATATATTTATACTGCCAAAATGTTCATATCTATTTTGTAAAAATGAATGTGTTATCCTGGTTTAAACATGCTAAAGTTTACATTATTACATTTCTTTAACATCAGGTTGTTCTAAAGAAATTTAACAATTAACCATTTATTCCAATTCATTTTAGCGTATTTGAAAATTCCATACACCACGAGAATGGTCCAACTTTCAAATCCGAAACATCAATTATGGACAATATCTATTAACGAAAATCATAGTGGAACACCTTTAGTTCTAGTACACGGAATGGGAGGTGGTATTGGACTATGGGCCAAAAATCTAACAGAACTATCGAAAAATAGACCCGTATATGCATTTGATCTCATTGGTTTTGGTAAAAGTTCTAGACCAACATTAAGTACAAAAACAGAAGTGGCAGAGGACCAATTTGTAGACTCCATTGAAGAATGGAGAAAGCAAATGAAACTGGAGAAGTTTATTTTACTTGGGCATAGTTTAGGTGGATATCTTAGTACATCATATGCATTGAAATACCCAGAACGAATTCAGCATTTAATTCCAACAGATCCCTGGGGATATCACGAAAAGCCACCAGAAACACAGATGCCGACACGATACAAAATCTTACTTGGAATCGGAAGTCTATTTTACCCGATGTCTTTTCTACGGGCTTCAGGACCATTTGGTATGTAATATAAATTCGGCCACTCAGCAATTTTCCTACTACAAAATGTATTGAGCTAAGTGGGTTTTCTAAGTATCGTAATTAAAAAACACTTTCAAATGCTAATAGCATATATCTTATTTTGCACATGTTTCACTTTAAGAATAAAATAGCATTTTGGAAATAAAGGACAATTATGTGTCGATATCTTGATTATAACTGAAACTTTATCTAAATATGAAAACAGAGAACTTTTTTCAATTTTCAGGTCCTGGATTGGTGAAGAAATTTAGATCTGATATCCAGAACAAGTTTGCTGATGCTCTCACTGACGATACCGTCAGTAATTACATCTATCATTGTAATGCAAGAACGCCAAGGTAGTTAACTTTGCAGCAATCCGAGATATTGTAGTTTTGCATGGGATGTGTTCTATAGTAGTATGATCTAGTATGTATATTACCAGAGTTTTTAACGTTTTCCTGGCATGGTGATTCAAGTACTTGAGAGTATTGCAAGATGATGTAATAACAAGTTTACTGATATCACATTACAACTAATTAGTACAAAACTCTCAATTTTTTTCAATGTAGTACATGTTAATATACGAAACCTATAGTGATTAAATATAAAAGAGAGAGAAGGAAAAAAATATACATACTACTTTCTATTAACATTAAAAATATGCGGCAAATGAATGAACATAGAAATTATTAAAACTTCATCTACAACATGTATAATAATAGCATTATTTAATTATATAACAGTTCTTGAAAAACTGGTCATTATCGTGATATATGGACTGCCTACAGGACAGTTGTATTGACTAAGATAGTGATAATGACTGAGCCAAAGGCGAGGTCATTATCGCTGTCGCAGTCAATACCACTGTCCTACGGGCAGTCCATGTATCACGATAATGACCAGTTTTTCAAGAACTATCATGTTTATTTCATTGAGAAACCATGTTTTGGAAAATTCTCGTAAATTCAAAATGCCTAAAGCGAACTCGAGTAGTTGTACGATTTCTATGACAAAGAGTGAAGACCAGTCGTAGTAATACTGCCATTCATTTAAGTGCAATTTTTCAGTAAATGAATATTAATCAAGTTATCTTTAATTTTATATTTAACGAAAACATATAATAAACAATTCAACAACTTAAATATAATATTAAAATCAGGAACATGTTTCATAAAAGGTAAATCTCTCTAAACAGAGAAACCACGCTCCACCGGTCATTTACAGAGAAATTACACCCTAGCGGTCATTATCAGACGGAAACCACGACCCAACGATCAATATCAGACGGAAACCACGCCCCACCGGTCATTATCATGTAAAAGTTCGTTAACGACCGGTTTTCTGGTCCGTTTTTTCTGTTAATGACCGATGGAATTTATTACTGAAGAATAATGAATGCCATGTGACCCCTTTTTATCCAATAAGAGAATCTTATTCTCAACCGATTTGCATTATTAAATACACAAATGATATTATTGAATTTGAATTTATATTGCATTGGTGGCTAGAAAGTTCATTACCACATTTTATATTCCAGTGGCGAGATTGCTTTCAAGAGTATAAGTCTTGGACCATACATTTGGGCAAAAAATCCTATGATATTCAGGGCTGTCAATTTACCAAAGGATTTACCAGTGTCTATATTGTATGGATCTGAGTCTTGGATGGATAAAACAGCAGGGTACCAAGTACAGACAGCAAGGGATTCAAGTTATGTTACTGTACAGGTAAACATAAACTTAAATAACAAGAGGTTTTTTCAGGGGAAAATCTAGTTTGGAATTAAGATTGTTGTTTGTAGCCATTTTTGTATGCCTGTTTTGGATGAGGCGTTATTTTTATCATCTAATTTATCTTTTATTTCATGTGTAATAATATTAACTTAGGCCAAACAAATAGTAAGCCTTGTTAAATCTTCCCATGTCTACTAAACAAGCCTGTGTCAAATTAGACAATGCCTTTGGAAAATGACATATAGTGTCTTCCTGTACTATGCAAGACATTGCTGTATAATATCTACTCCGATATGCAGTCTTTGATATTAGAGCATAGGGTTACATAGACAGGAATAAATTATTATACTACAAATGTATATAATTCAGTATTGTGTTTCCTGTATCTGTGTTTTTGTTTTCTGGTATGTCATTATTAGGGCCACACCTTTAGGCGGGTCGCCCTATAGTGATCAGTCTTTCTGTCCGTCCGTCCGTCCGTCCGTCCGTCCGAAAGTTGATCAATAAGATTTTATTAACTACGATAATTATTGTTATCATGATTTGAAGTTTATTTAAATTGTTCATGAGGAATAATTAGGGCCCCGCCTTTAGGTGGGTCGCCCTATAGTGATCAGTCTGTCCGTCCGTCCGTTCGTCCGTAACACTTTAACTTTGTGTCCGCTCCATATCTAGAGAACCATTATGATTTCATACTTTATACTTTACATGTTTATTAACCACCACCAGAGGGCGTGTCATGATGTATGTACAACTTCCTAGGTCAAAGGTCAAGGTAAAAAAACTTTGGTTTCAGTTGACAACACTGTGTCCTGTGGTGAAGATCGTGTCCACTCTATATCTTGAGAACCGTTATGATTTCAAAGTTTATACTTGACATGTATATGAACCAACACCATAGAGTGTGTCATAATTTATGAACGACTGCCTAGGGCAAAGTTCAAGGTCAAAAACTTTGGTTTCAGTTGACAACCCCATGTCCTATGGTAAAGATCGTGTCCGCTCTATATCTTGAGAACCGTTATCATTTCAAAGTTTATACTTGACATGTATATAAACCAACACCAAAGAGGTGTCATAATTTATGTGCAACTTCCTAGGTCAAAGGTCAAGGTCAAAAACTTTGGTTTCAGTTGACAACCCCATGTCCTATGGTAAAGATCGTGTCCACTCTATATCTTGAGAACCGTTATCATTTCAAAGTTTATACTTGACATGTTTATAAACCAACACCAAAGGGTGTGTCATAATTTATTTACAACTTCCTAGGTCAAAGGTCAAGGTCAAAAACTTTGATTTCAGTTGACAAACCCATGTCCTATGTTATATGTGTTATATGTGGCATTTTTATACGACGGCAAATTGTTTTATTGGTATCACATCGTCAGCGTCGTGCGAAGACTGATGGTTTCCGGATAATAACTTTAGTATAAGTAAATAGAAATCAATAAAATTTTAACACAATGTTTATAGCCACAAAAGGAAGCTTGGGATTGATTTATGGGGTTATGGTTCCTAAGGTTTAGGAATTAGGTGCCCAAAGGGACCCAAAACAAGCATTTATCTAGTGTCAGGACAATAAGTTGTGTATAAGTATTTCAATTGTTCTGAAATTGTACCACAATGTTTAATATTATAAGTAGAAGGTTGGAATATTTAAAAGGTTATGGGGCAAACAGTGTAGGAATAAAGGGCCAAAAAGGGGCCAAAAACAAGCATTTTTGTAGTTTCAAGACAAATAAATTATGGTTATCTTTCTTTGACCAGAATGGTTGTTGAATCACCTTAAACCAATGCCTTATGAAATCTTCTTTGAAAATTGGAGTTATCTTTCTTTGTCCAGAATAGTAGTTGAATCAACCTATGCTATATACAATATACAATGCAATATTCACTTTACTACCAACTGATAAATTAAAGCAATCTTTACCATTCAGTGATTACAAGCACTTTGATTACCATTCTAGGATTATGCCCCTTTATAAGTGGAAAAATTGAAGAATTTTTTAGTTTTTGTTCTCTTAACTTAAGTTTGTCTCAGCTAAATTTAATGAAATGTGTATATAATGCTTATTACCTCTTTAATTTCAATTTTTGGCAGCTTCACTTTAACAGTTCTTGAGTTATGTCCCTTTATAACATTATATGCTAGCGAGGGCATCATCTGTGTCCGTTTGGACACCTTCCCCATTTATATTTTTAGAAGTTACTATTAATTTATATTAATTTTAACCATGACTGCATGACATTTTATATTTTAATATTTCATGATGTTTTTGAGTGAGTAGTTATTGTTGCAAACTCCATTAGAAATTTAAATTGAGATCGTTTTTGGTGGAAGAAGACTTGAAGTCTTCTGAAGACCTATGGTGCTGACTTTAAAATCATTGAACCTCCGTATACCGCATCTGTTTCTGTGCATAAAATAAGCCATTACAATTTCATAACAAGTTCCAATTCTTGAAACCGATTTTTACACATGATTAAGCATCTGAATCATTTAATTTGTAAATTAGGATTGAAAAACAATCACTATCGTAAATATGTACCTTTTTGTTTATGTAAATTATTAGATTTCATCTCATCTACATGTTTGTTTACTTGTAACCGGATATTTTTAATGTCGATATTTGTAGTACGCATGCGTGAATTTGGTATCGGGTCGACTCGCCCTTGGTCTGTTCGTCCTGAGTTCGTTTGACCATATAGTACGTTCGCCCTGTGTTCATTCTCTTCACTCTTATCAAGGACGTTTTATAACACGTCCTTTCATTTTTTTAAATATTAGAATTAAGAGTATCGTTAAAAAAACTCTAAAACACGATTTAGTGAAAATCATCTGTTCCTTATTTTGTTCCCAAGGTAAAACAATCGTGTTTAGGCAATCAAATTCTGTGTCTCTCATGATCAAATTAATAAGCCAATCAAATAGTTATCAAAAGTACCAGGATTATAAATTTATACGCCAGACGCGCGTTTCGTCTACATAAGACTCATCAGTGACGCTCAGATCAAAATAGTTAAAAAGCCAAATAAATACAAAGTTGAAGAGCATTGAGGACCCAACATTCCAAAAAGTTGTGCCAAATACGGCTAAGGTAATCTACTCCTGGGGTAAGAAAATCCTTAGTTTTTCGAAAAATTCAAAGTTTTGTAAACAGAAAATTTATAAAAATGACCATATAATTGATATTCATGTCAACACCGAAGTGCTGACTACTGGGCTGGTGATACCCTCGGGGACGAAACGTCCACCAGCAGTGGCATCGACCCAGTGGTGTAAATAGTTATCAAAAGTACCAGGATTATAAATTTATACGCCAGACGCGCGTTTCGTCTACATAAGACTCATCAGTGACGCTCAGATCAAAATAGTTAAAAAGCCAAATAAATACAAAGTTGAAGAGCATTGAGGACCCAACATTCCAAAAAGTTGTGCCAAATACGGCTAAGGTAATCTACTCCTGGGGTAAGAAAATCCTTAGTTTTTCGAAAAATTCAAAGTTTTGTAAACAGAAAATTTATAAAAATGACCATATAATTGATATTCATGTCAACACCGAAGTGCTGACTACTGGGCTGGTGATACCCTCGGGGACGAAACGTCCACCAGCAGTGGCATCGACCCAGTGGTGTAAATAGTTATCAAAAGTACCAGGATTATAAATTTATACGCCAGACGCGCGTTTCGTCTACATAAGACTCATCAGTGACGCTCAGATCAAAATAGTTAAAAAGCCAAATAAATACAAAGTTGAAGAGCATTGAGGACCCAACATTCCAAAAAGTTGTGCCAAATACGGCTAAGGTAATCTACTCCTGGGGTAAGAAAATCCTTAGTTTTTCGAAAAATTCAAAGTTTTGTAAACAGAAAATTTATAAAAATGACCATATAATTGATATTCATGTCAACACCGAAGTGCTGACTACTGGGCTGGTGATACCCTCGGGGACGAAACGTCCACCAGCAGTGGCATCGACCCAGTGGTGTAAATAGTTATCAAAAGTACCAGGATTATAAATTTATACGCCAGACGCGCGTTTCGTCTACATAAGACTCATCAGTGACGCTCAGATCAAAATAGTTAAAAAGCCAAATAAATACAAAGTTGAAGAGCATTGAGGACCCAACATTCCAAAAAGTTGTGCCAAATACGGCTAAGGTAATCTACTCCTGGGGTAAGAAAATCCTTAGTTTTTCGAAAAATTCAAAGTTTTGTAAACAGAAAATTTATAAAAATGACCATATAATTGATATTCATGTCAACACCGAAGTGCTGACTACTGGGCTGGTGATACCCTCGGGGACGAAACGTCCACCAGCAGTGGCATCGACCCAGTGGTGTAAATAGTTATCAAAAGTACCAGGATTATAAATTTATACGCCAGACGCGCGTTTCGTCTACATAAGACTCATCAGTGACGCTCAGATCAAAATAGTTAAAAAGCCAAATAAATACAAAGTTGAAGAGCATTGAGGACCCAACATTCCAAAAAGTTGTGCCAAATACGGCTAAGGTAATCTACTCCTGGGGTAAGAAAATCCTTAGTTTTTCGAAAAATTCAAAGTTTTGTAAACAGAAAATTTATAAAAATGACCATATAATTGATATTCATGTCAACACCGAAGTGCTGACTACTGGGCTGGTGATACCCTCGGGGACGAAACGTCCACCAGCAGTGGCATCGACCCAGTGGTGTAAATAGTTATCAAAAGTACCAGGATTATAAATTTATACGCCAGACGCGCGTTTCGTCTACATAAGACTCATCAGTGACGCTCAGATCAAAATAGTTAAAAAGCCAAATAAATACAAAGTTGAAGAGCATTGAGGACCCAACATTCCAAAAAGTTGTGCCAAATACGGCTAAGGTAATCTACTCCTGGGGTAAGAAAATCCTTAGTTTTTCGAAAAATTCAAAGTTTTGTAAACAGAAAATTTATAAAAATGACCATATAATTGATATTCATGTCAACACCGAAGTGCTGACTACTGGGCTGGTGATACCCTCGGGGACGAAACGTCCACCAGCAGTGGCATCGACCCAGTGGTGTAAATAGTTATCAAAAGTACCAGGATTATAAATTTATACGCCAGACGCGCGTTTCGTCTACATAAGACTCATCAGTGACGCTCAGATCAAAATAGTTAAAAAGCCAAATAAATACAAAGTTGAAGAGCATTGAGGACCCAACATTCCAAAAAGTTGTGCCAAATACGGCTAAGGTAATCTACTCCTGGGGTAAGAAAATCCTTAGTTTTTCGAAAAATTCAAAGTTTTGTAAACAGAAAATTTATAAAAATGACCATATAATTGATATTCATGTCAACACCGAAGTGCTGACTACTGGGCTGGTGATACCCTCGGGGACGAAACGTCCACCAGCAGTGGCATCGACCCAGTGGTGTAAATAGTTATCAAAAGTACCAGGATTATAAATTTATACGCCAGACGCGCGTTTCGTCTACATAAGACTCATCAGTGACGCTCAGATCAAAATAGTTAAAAAGCCAAATAAATACAAAGTTGAAGAGCATTGAGGACCCAACATTCCAAAAAGTTGTGCCAAATACGGCTAAGGTAATCTACTCCTGGGGTAAGAAAATCCTTAGTTTTTCGAAAAATTCAAAGTTTTGTAAACAGAAAATTTATAAAAATGACCATATAATTGATATTCATGTCAACACCGAAGTGCTGACTACTGGGCTGGTGATACCCTCGGGGACGAAACGTCCACCAGCAGTGGCATCGACCCAGTGGTGTAAATAGTTATCAAAAGTACCAGGATTATAAATTTATACGCCAGACGCGCGTTTCGTCTACATAAGACTCATCAGTGACGCTCAGATCAAAATAGTTAAAAAGCCAAATAAATACAAAGTTGAAGAGCATTGAGGACCCAACATTCCAAAAAGTTGTGCCAAATACGGCTAAGGTAATCTACTCCTGGGGTAAGAAAATCCTTAGTTTTTCGAAAAATTCAAAGTTTTGTAAACAGAAAATTTATAAAAATGACCATATAATTGATATTCATGTCAACACCGAAGTGCTGACTACTGGGCTGGTGATACCCTCGGGGACGAAACGTCCACCAGCAGTGGCATCGACCCAGTGGTGTAAATAGTTATCAAAAGTACCAGGATTATAAATTTATACGCCAGACGCGCGTTTCGTCTACATAAGACTCATCAGTGACGCTCAGATCAAAATAGTTAAAAAGCCAAATAAATACAAAGTTGAAGAGCATTGAGGACCCAACATTCCAAAAAGTTGTGCCAAATACGGCTAAGGTAATCTACTCCTGGGGTAAGAAAATCCTTAGTTTTTCGAAAAATTCAAAGTTTTGTAAACAGAAAATTTATAAAAATGACCATATAATTGATATTCATGTCAACACCGAAGTGCTGACTACTGGGCTGGTGATACCCTCGGGGACGAAACGTCCACCAGCAGTGGCATCGACCCAGTGGTGTAAATAGTTATCAAAAGTACCAGGATTATAAATTTATACGCCAGACGCGCGTTTCGTCTACATAAGACTCATCAGTGACGCTCAGATCAAAATAGTTAAAAAGCCAAATAAATACAAAGTTGAAGAGCATTGAGGACCCAACATTCCAAAAAGTTGTGCCAAATACGGCTAAGGTAATCTACTCCTAGGGTAAGAAAATCCTTAGTTTTTCGAAAAATTCAAAGTTTTGTAAACAGAAAATTTATAAAAATGACCATATAATTGATATTCATGTCAACACCGAAGTGCTGACTACTGGGCTGGTGATACCCTCGGGGACGAAACGTCCACCAGCAGTGGCATCGACCCAGTGGTGTAAATAGTTATCAAAAGTACCAGGATTATAAATTTATACGCCAGACGCGCGTTTCGTCTACATAAGACTCATCAGTGACGCTCAGATCAAAATAGTTAAAAAGCCAAATAAATACAAAGTTGAAGAGCATTGAGGACCCAACATTCCAAAAAGTTGTGCCAAATACGGCTAAGGTAATCTACTCCTGGGGTAAGAAAATCCTTAGTTTTTCGAAAAATTCAAAGTTTTGTAAACAGAAAATTTATAAAAATGACCATATAATTGATATTCATGTCAACACCGAAGTGCTGACTACTGGGCTGGTGATACCCTCGGGGACGAAACGTCCACCAGCAGTGGCATCGACCCAGTGGTGTAAATAGTTATCAAAAGTACCAGGATTATAAATTTATACGCCAGACGCGCGTTTCGTCTACATAAGACTCATCAGTGACGCTCAGATCAAAATAGTTAAAAAGCCAAATAAATACAAAGTTGAAGAGCATTGAGGACCCAACATTCCAAAAAGTTGTGCCAAATACGGCTAAGGTAATCTACTCCTGGGGTAAGAAAATCCTTAGTTTTTCGAAAAATTCAAAGTTTTGTAAACAGAAAATTTATAAAAATGACCATATAATTGATATTCATGTCAACACCGAAGTGCTGACTACTGGGCTGGTGATACCCTCGGGGACGAAACGTCCACCAGCAGTGGCATCGACCCAGTGGTGTAAATAGTTATCAAAAGTACCAGGATTATAAATTTATACGCCAGACGCGCAAAAACGTTTTCTCTGAAGATTATTCTAACATGCTAGATTTTGAACTTTCTTGTCAGTTTCATGTAGTTGTAAAATCGTGAACCTGGTACTGCCGCAGGTGAATTTTCATCTGCAAAGAGGATTCTTGCACAGCTTAAGGATAAAAGCATGGCTGATTGACAAAATTCAATGATGGAGTACTACCATAAAGATACAACTGAATAGTAGTTTTTTTCACTAATTTACATAATACGTTTTTTTTTTAATCAATTAATCATTTAAAGCACAATGTACTATTCTTTTATTCACAAAGACCAACAAACAGGTCCATTGAACATAGAAAATGTTTGTACGGATTGGAAATCCATGTACTTATGACACATTCTTATTTGAAGAAAACAAATACGTCATAACGATAATGGAATAAAGCAGGCTGGGTTATTGGGGCTGCTTTTATGGTAATTCAAATAACCTTTTATTCACCTTCTTCCACCTCAGAGCTATCAGCTCTTTGATTGGAATAAGGGAACAGGGGAGGTGAAAAAAATTGTGTGTGTGTGTGTGTGTGGTGGTGGTGGTGGTAGGGGGGAGGGGTTCAATTTTTCTCATTTGAGATTTCAGAAATAAAAAAGAAAATTTTTTCAAATATTTTTTTTGAGATGATTAATATTCAACAGCAAAGTGAATTGCTCAAAAGCAAAAAAAAAAATAAAGTTCATTAGACCACATTCATTCTGTGTCAGAAACCTATGCTTTGTCAACTATTTAATCAAAATCCAAATTCAGAGCTGTATCCAGCTTGTATGTTGTGTCCATTCTTGCCCAAACCATTCAGGTTCCGACCTCTGTGGTCGTATAAAGCTGCGCCCTGCGAAGCATCTGGTTAATAAATAGTCTCTGTTAAATCCTTTCCCATTATAGAACGCAAGGCAATTTATATCTTTGTATATTGCATAGACACTTGTCCTTTGTTAAAGACAAACTATCGGAGACCAAATGACGAGGAAATGAACACATGTAGAGCACTGTACGGCCTTCAGCAATGAACAAATACAATATCGTATAATAAGCTTCACAAACTAATCGCCATGACAAAAACAAATGAAATAATAAGACAGTCAACAACAAATAATAACCATTGATTTACAGACACATGACTTTGGACAGTCACATAAAGAATCCACTGAAAAGTAGTAAAGAGTATTTTCCTTTGGTTCTTTAATATTCATAACTGACAACTTGCTTTCCGTATATGTACAGACAATTATGTCAGTAATGATAACAAATCTATTTAAATTTCAGAAAATTCCAGATGCAGGACATCATGTTTACGCTGATAGATCTGATATATTTAATGTTGTTGTCTCAGAGATCTGTAAAGCTGCAGACCAGAACAGCGTCGTGTCACATGACAAACTAGAAGATATTATATTGAGCTTTGAAAGTACCAGTACAAAGAAAACCACATGACCTAATCACATGACTAGCTTTATAATTCTAAAATATTTGCTTTAAAAGGATCTGAAATATTAGCTTTAAAAAGATCTGAAATGCAAGTGAAATCAATCACGTTTTTAAGGTCAAACTTGTAAATTCTACATAGAGTTTCTAAGTGGGCACTAAAAGAAACAAAATTAAGAACTTAGTAGTGAAAACGGGCCATTAGCAGACAAAGCTATTTTGTCTTTCTTTAAGAATTATATTTTTGTACCACTATTTTTGCTGTGATAATATATATTTATTGCTATGTTATTTAATGTTATACATCGTTTCTGTTCTGTGTTAAATGTTTATCTTTCTATTTAATAATGAATAAAGGTTGAAACTATGAATGTTTTGATTATAATTCAATTTACTTATAAAATTGAGAATGGAAATAAGGAATATGTTAAAGCAGCAACAACCCGACCAGAGATTAGACGAAGGCCACCAATGCAGCGAGAAAATTCCACACCCGGAGGTGGTCCTCAGCTGACCCCTGAATAAAAATGTCTACTTGTTCATATATAATATATATACAAGTCTAAATTGAAAACAATGTTCAAATCTATGATTGCGTTGGATAAAAACGTGTGCATATAAAACAAATATAACGCATTTGACTAGCAGGTCGAACAACTGATGTTCTTAAACCCTGCTGACTGCCATTGACGATTGTCAAATAAATTGATCACAAGATGTAACAAAGTGAATCTTTTTATATTAATTTAATACCAAATAGAAAACAATAAACTTGCGGCGAAGATGGTAAACACAAAAACATAAGGTGCTAAAATTTGCACACCAGAGACGAAATGACGTACATGAATGTTAAAGTAGCAACTAAAAGTTGCCGTATATTAGTTGCTTGGTAGTACTTTCTGAATTGCTTCAAACGGTTGGCAGGTATGTAATATTGTCAATCTTTATTTCAAAACTTGTTCTTCAAAGCTAATTCATACTAGTATGTGTATATTTGCCACTGAACACTAAAACAACCATGATCCATTAAAACGTTTGATCCCGCTGCAAATGTTTGCACCTGTCCTAAGTCAGGAATCTGATGTACAGTAGTTGTCGTTTGT
The DNA here is from genome assembly GCF_965363235.1 of Mytilus galloprovincialis. Taxonomy (NCBI): domain Eukaryota; kingdom Metazoa; phylum Mollusca; class Bivalvia; order Mytilida; family Mytilidae; genus Mytilus; species Mytilus galloprovincialis. The sequence continues at coordinate 73,081,699 of NC_134843.1, forward strand.
TTACGTAATTTATACGTGTTTCTTGTTTCTCGTTTTTTTATTTTATATAGATTAGACCGTTGGTTTTCCCGTTTGAATGGATTTACACTAGTTATTTTGGGGCCCTTTACAGCTTGTTGTTCGGTGGGAGCCAAGGCTCCGTGTTGAAGGCCGTACATTGACCTATAATGGTTTACTTTTTTTAAATTGTTATTTGGATGGAGAGTTGTCTCATTGGCACTCACACCACATCTTCCTATATCTATGATCAGCAGGTTAATGTTTCTGCCAAAGATTGTTTAAATTTCGTTAATTTATTGTACAAAATTAAATTAAAAGACTTGAAAGTATTCATTTTTTTCTATTATAATATTTTTCTATACCTTAGAATATATAAAAACACGACGGAATTATCTCTAAATAGAATATTGGTATGATATGATTGTATTTTGGTTGAAGTGTTTTTCGGTGTGAAGTGCTGAGTAAGTGGTACGGAAGTATATTTTCAGCTCTGAAATAATGAAAGGAAGATGATAAAGGACCTACATCTTCCGAAAAAAAAAAAATACACGAGGTCGAGGGGGTAGGCATCTATAGGTCACAATTCGACCTTTCACAATAAACAAAACCCATATCGATAGTAAGCTATAGAAGACAACAGCATGATCGCATGTAATACAATTTATAAAAATGAGAAAATGTCAGTTAACGATGAAAACAATAAAGAAGGTACAAGTATCACAGAAAGCAACCAACGAAGAACAAACCCTTGACGTGAGATAAGCACCCATAGAATGCAGCAAGGATAACAATGTTTTCCAGGGATGTAACATCACAAAATAAAAAGAACAAAATCTTGACGTGGGATAAGCACCCATAGAATGCAGCAAGGATAACAATGTTTTCCAGGGATGTAACATCACAAAATAAAAAGAACAAACTCTTAACGTGGGATAAGCAACCATAGAATGCAGGTAACAATGTTTTCCAGGGATGTAACATCGAAAAATAAAAAGAACAAACTCTTGACGTGGGATAAGCACCCATAGAATGCAGCAAGGATAACAATGTTTTCCAGGGATGTAACATCACAAAATAAAAAGAACAAACTCCAAATATTATCGGAAAAGGTTTACTCATCAAGTCGACACAACAAAAACCTTAACAAAAAAATATCGATCTTAAAGAAATCACAGAAACCACCCTAACATATCAATCAATACACATCCAACAGATTTAGTATCAGCCGTTTCAGATTATATCCACACGCTCAACAGTAATTATTTGAACTCGGTTCAGTTGGAGAAAACATAAGTTTACTTACACAAAAAAGTTTATGTAATCAGTTGCACATTTAAAGGCAAGAATAGACAGATATTGGAGTAACTGCCTGTTTACTGTGAGACAGATATTGGAGTAACTGTCTGTTTACTGTGAGACAGATATTGGAGTAACTGCCTGTTTACTGTGAGACAGATATTGGAGTAACTGCCTGTTTACTGTGAGACAGATATTGGAGTAACTGTCTGTTTACTGTGAGACAGATATTGGAGTAACTGCCTGTTTACTGTGAGACAGATATTGGAGTGACTGCCTGTTGACTGTGAGACAGATATTGGAGTAACTGCCTGTTTACTGTGAGACAGATATTGGAGTAACTGCCTGTTTACTGTGAGACAGATATTGGAGTAACTGCCTGTTTACTGTGAACGACTACAAACAATGACAAAAATGTATCGAGTTAAACATAACCGCCACAACCTTTTTCTCAGATTGTTCTTGTATCTACTACTTGACTGTGTTTCATTTATAACGTTATAACTGCCAGAAACAGTCACACTACCGGGTAGCTTTTAGAAACTTGTCTGTTGGTGCAGATCTTATGCATTTTGACCGCTCCAGAATTTTTGGTTGTATTGGTATCTTTAAGTTTATATTTCGAATATTTATTGGACGTTGTTTGAATAGAAGGAGCTTCTTTGTTTGTATAATACCATCAGGAGGTCGTCTTTAATTACCAGCATGACAATTTCGACCTTCGTTTCCCTTCGCGCCTGTTTATACCAAGCAGTGTTTAAACGATGTTAGAAACGATACTTAACGAACGAAAACAAATCAAATATTTTTTAGAAATACATTCCATTTAATTTTGTAATTCCTGTTCAAAATCTGGGTTAAATTTAATTTATACTTATAACAATATTTAAGTTTTTTCTAATTTAAAGAAAAAAGGAAAATAATAAAGATGCATATTGTACTAGTAGCTTTTGTCAATTGTCTTTGCTTCTTCGACATCGTCAACCAATGGGGAAGCAATAGAACTATGACGTTGTCGTCATTCTCTGTCTTATCTGTAGCGACGTTCCTTCACTACGCCATAGAAAGTCACAAAATATTTCCAGGATATTTTCGTTGATTTTTAAGAAGATAAAGAAATGAATTCAGTGTTAATACCAGATATACATCGGCTTATGTCCGGTCCATATCACCAGTAAGTTAAGTATACTGACATTGCCTCTCTACATCATTAATCTTGATAACCGAAGAATTAATTTTGGTTAAATATTTCTATTTTTTTTTATCTACGAGTTTTGATTCATTACATTTATCTTGAACTTTTAAGACCTTATTGCCTAATTTTATGTATTTCTAACCTTATTCTCAATGCTTTCTTTTTTCTTGACATATTTTCTCAATTTATACTGTTTGTCCTATATTTTGATTTTTTTGCCTATCGGCTTTCTTTATGCTGTTAACCCCACACATACAATCAATTACCGTGCAGTTTCAAACTTTTCTGTAAGTACATAGTAAGTTAAGAATTTTTCGAATTGCAGTATTGATAACTTTACAACATTGTGCGAAGAGCTAGAAGACCATCTTGATCCAACAATAGATGAAGTACGTATGGAGAAGATGATCAGCATTATGAAGAGATTGAGAGATTATAAAACAGATGAAGGTAAGTTTTTGTTGCCAAAGACTTCTACACATGTCAAAGAAGATGTTTTATCTTAAAAAACACAAAATATTCAATATTATTTTGGTAAGAAATCCTGTTTATACATTTATTTTCTTGAGAATTTTAACTTCCCTAATTTAGTTTATGAGAACACAATTTTATTATTTGCCATAATTAAAAAAATAGGCTGTTTATTTTCGGAGATAAGTACAATTCGAGGTTTTTATGAAAACCTTAAAAGCTTGCGAATTCTTCTGTCATTGACCAACATTTAAAAAACACCTTGTTACAGTCCGGGTGATCTTTTATATGCTACTGAATATTTGTTTCTGAAATGATTAAGTAATGTACAATATAATATCTTTGCAGTGTTTCCTAAGATAAATGAGTTATTTTACACGTTGACTGAAACAGTTTTCAGTGTTGTCAAGTCCCAGGAGAATTGGTCACTATCTGAATCCGCTAAGCCATCAGTTGCCAGGGTGATTCTTGACAAATTTCAGAAAATGATAGTAGGAGGCAGAATTCTGCCAAAACAAACGTGAGTTCAAAGAATTTACTTTTCGGATAATATGCTATCTTAACAAATTCAGATTTTTCATTCTTTGAAAATATTTTGGTTGTATTTTAGAAATTCACTTCAACGAAAAACATTAAAAAATAAAAGTTAAAACAGAAATTCGGGAATGTTATTTTTGGATAATATTTTGTCGCTGCTTGAGAAATTAGAAATCCCGTTTCGAAGAAATAAAATGAAAAATATGCAGAAAACATAAAAGTTCGAGTGATTTATGTTGTAATTTAGAATATGATTTATCAATCAAACTAAATTTCATTTGTTTTCTAATACAATTCTGTGTTTTTTTTTTTTTTTAGATTAATGGAGAAAAAATGCTACAAGCGGTATAAACAAGTAAGAGAATACGAAGAAGTACAAGATTTAAAGAAATTGATAGAGAACCACGAGAAAATTTACCAGGAACTTCAGGAACAACAAAAGGTAAACTAACGTCAACAATTTTGATATTCCAGTCATACAGAACAGCGAAACAATAAAACAGTAACACCAACAATAAAAAAAAAACAAAGCAACTAAAACAGCAGAAAACTGAATCAGAGAACCAACAGAATCAGCAAAATATATTTGAATTACCGAAGACTTATCGTAGTGTTCAACATTGAAATACTAAGGCTTTTCTACCTCAGGCATAACGGAATAATAGGAATTTTGGTCCTCAATGCTCTTCAACTTCGTACTTTATTTGGCCTTTTTAACTTTTTTTGGATTCGAGCGTCACTGATGAGTCTTTTGTAGACGAAACGCGCGTCTGGCTTATATACTAAATTTAGTCCTGGTATCTATGATGAGTTTATTTAAAGGTCGTTCCGTTATTTTGCTGTTTTATTGTTTTAAAATTGATTTCGTATTTTTTCCATTGTTCCATAGTTCTCAAGTTTCATGTAGTAACCGCAAGCAATATTTTTGTTTTGTTTTGAAGACTTTTGCAACAAATTTATTAATTTGCTAGTTTATTATATTTTTTTCTTCAGAAATGTAAGCTCATCAACAAAAAGGTGGCATTTGTTACAGACCTACTTGAGCGTAAAAAAACCTTCTTCGCTGAATATGAAGACCAATTCTCGCCTAAAAATCATGAGCAGAGAAAGGATTTCATGGATTTTCTTCAGGAGAAGTTAGAGAGAAAGATGAAGAAAGCTGCTGAGACTACGGGAAAGTATCAAACTTTGCTTTATGCTGAAAGTGTGGCCAAAGATAAAGTGAGACAGGTACACATATATAAATGATAATAAGAAATAAATAGTAATGACAATCCCTTGTTTAAAGAATCATCTGGGGGAGGGGAGGAGAGGGAAATATTATTCGTAGTTATTCCACAAGACTATCAAACATGAATTCAAAATCAAATATGAGAACCTTATTTTCCGTTTACCGATACTGCGAACTCAGTTAAATTGGAAAGGAGAAAAATAGTTAGTGGCCTCTGGGGTTTGTTAGTCTGGTATAATTTTGTTTTTTAATTTCAGTTCATTTATAAATATGTTTTGGAGTTTAGTATGACGTTCATTTTCACTGAACTAATACACATTTGTATTAAGGGGTCAGCTGTGACCCACCTATTTATTATTATTACATACTATACGAGTAATTTATAAATAATTTCTTTACAGTTGGAAAGTCAAATTTTAGATAGTCTAAAATTCGGATTCAACGAAAAGATATTGAGTGGACTTGTTTTTCTGAAGAGAGTTTTGTCAACTGTTAACACTGAAAGGTAAGATAATCTACCTCCAACTTGATCCTTAATTTCAGAGGCTAATTTTTATTCTATAATGCGCACCCCCCCTTTATTTTTGCCGATCAATGCATTTGTATCGGGACATATGTTTTGCACCCCCCCCCCCCCCCCCTTGCACCCCCCCTTTGCCCTGGGTTAGCACCCCCCTTTCGAAAATTCCTGCATCCGCCCCTGCAACTAAATCCCTAAAAACAGAACCATATTTCCGTTTCTCTTTTTATCATGAAAAATCATAAGACTTCGTCCCCATTCACAGGTTATACCTGCCTCATATTACTAGTAAGGGAGACCACTACATATGCACTTTCATATTCAGTCAATGTACATCACCATGCATTACATGTATAGATCTCTAAATTAAGCGGCGAAGAGGAAGATTTTGTTCAATACAATGGCTATACTTTATATTATAAAAAATAGATGCAAACAACAGAATTAAAGGTGGAAATAAGCAAAGAATTACGGTTCATTCAAGATAATTGTCTGTGTCTGTTGAAAAAGAAATTGTGATTGCATTGCACATTTAACCTTCCTGTAAACTAGAGTTATTGTCCTTTAAACCTAGTGGCAGGTAGAAAGGCTACACATACCACACCTTTTTTTTCTCTTAAAAGTTCAGATTCTTTATTATAAACTCTCAGACACATATAGTGCTTCAAGAGATATCAGTACATAGTTTGAAATATAATTTGCATATTTTTTTACACAGGTCACATGACATTATGCAGCACATTCAGAAGCTAGAAACTGAGAGTCAACATTTAGTTACCAACATCGTAAATACACTTAGTTCAAAATACAATAGTGTATCACCACAGGTACTTATTTTTATCTATGAGTAAATATATATAGGAAGATGTGGTGTGGGTGCCAATGAGACAACTCTACATCCAAAGTAAAGTTTATATATGAAGACCAAATTTAAAATGCGCGGAAATAAGCAAATCTCTGCTGCGCATGTATGACAGTTAAATAAAAAGGTTCTCCGCAAATAATTCCAACTTTGGTTCTCAATTTATAAGAATATTGAAGTATTTGAACAATGTAGTGAACTAGACAGATATTACAAATATTATAAGATTTGTTACAAATTAAATGAGTGTTTGAAATTTAGAAATTATTGTGAGATGTTTATTAAGGCTAACACTGTGACTTCCTGAGTATCACCACACTATATATATACGTATGTTATTTAAAAAAGATTCATATCGAAATTCAAAGACTCAAATTAATTTGCTCCACCTAGGGGAATTATAGTTTTCGTCTGTGCGTCTGTTCGTTTATTCGCCCGTCTCTCCCGCTTCAGTTTATAGTTTTTGGTCAATGTAGTTTTTGACGAAATTAAAGACCAATTAACCTGAAACATAGTAAACATGCTTCTTATGATATGATTTTTCTTATTGTAATGCCAATTGTAGAATTTGACCCCAACTTCACGACAATGTATGGTACATGTAAATATATATTGTATAAAAATAGAGTATAAAATGTTTTAATATAGCTTGCTTATATATATATATATTTCTATTTACAAGGAATTTCACCTTCAATATAGATTTTCTGAAGAACTTCCTGACTGTGAATTCACTGGATACTATGAAAACCTTAGGCAAATCAAGTTGAAAACAGTAAAGAAAGGCGAGCAACAGGGCACCAGTAATGACAGTAAGTCACCGTCTTTAGTATAATATCTTCATAAAAGAATATAGGACATGCATTTTATTCTGATCATTTTCAATTGAAACGGAAATGGAAATCATTACATCATTGTACGAGTCGTCTGCTTTTTTTCATTTCACTTTGCAATATTGCAGTATGTTTACAAGTTGTATTTATGGCTTTGTTGCCTTTTTATTTATATATATATTATATAAAACTTTAGAATGCTTTGTTTTTGTGCTGTTAACTTATTTAATTTTTTTATATTATCATTATTACATGAAAATAAGTTAATCTTTTTCATGTTCTATTTGTTGAAAAAAATCTTTTCTTTACCTAAAAATATTTTATTTCTTCTTCATTTTTTTTAATGAACAGAAGCCGGAAGTGACGGAGCAGCTTTTACCCACTGCTTTACACGCCAGACATATTTTCATTCACGTGAAGTGAACAATAATACACTACCAGGCTTAAGTACAGCATCTTTTGAGACACATGCAGGCTGTAGTGCAGTACCAAAAGGTAACTGATATACTAGATTTTATAATCAGTTATTGTGATTCATAATCATCAAGGAAAGCAACAAAAATAATGACATCTGTTATAACGTAAAAAATAAACGTCATTATCAGCAATCAACAAACCTTTCAAACTTTTTTTAGAACTGTTTTATTTGATTGTTACTGATGACTCATTTTAGACGATTCACGCGTCTGCTGTGAAAATGTCAATCTTGGTATAGATCTATAATTTTGAGTTTATATAAATTAAAACAATAAAACAAAACAAGAATCAAAAGTAAAAATAGGTTTTTTTTAGAAAAGTTAAGGGTGTATACCTTTTTTTAAGTTCATATATATTCTTAGTTAGCATTTCAAATTTTTAACACTGAGAGTTCATGTTAGGAATATCACAAATAACCTTGTGCAGCCAATCTGTTTTTTCAGTCACACATGGAATAGAGAAGTCATTTTATGCCCCACCTAGGATCATTATGTTTTTCGGTCTGTATGTCCGTTCGTTCGTTCGTCCGTCAGGTTCGTCTGTCCGTCAGTTTGTCTGTCTGTCGTTTGTACCGCTTCGGGTTAAAATTTTTGGTCAATGTAGTAATTGATGACAAAAAATCCCTGCCAACCTACACTATTTTTTTCAAAGATGTAATAGGAAACACACATATTAATTTATTTGTCCTTATGCGTTATTTTTAATGTTGCAGGGATGATTGTTAAACAAAAGATTGCAACAGAATCTTCTGATGTCTCATTTGGATGGTACAAAATGCAACCATGGCAACAAAAGAAATGGACCTTCTTTCTGAAGAACTCTAATACAAGATTATCATAATCTTGAACATTAATCATTCATATTATAAAAAAGAATCTGTACCATTTTGAAAATAAAGAATATTACTATTATATTTATTTTGAATTGTGATTTTTACGGTTTGTATTTCGAATATTGTGTACGTTATGACTAACTAGGGCAATTGTCGTTTTTCCTCGAGATAAAAGTTTTATGTAACTGCAATGATTCTCCACGACAATTGTGAAAACATGAAAAAAATAACAGATACCGAATTCCGAGAACAATTCAAAACGGAAAGTCCGTTATCAAATTGCAACATCAAAAGCTGAAACACACTGACAGCAAACGTCAAACGAATGGAAAACACCATCACATTCCTGACTTAGTAAAGGCATTTTCTGATGTAAATAATGGTGGATTAATCCTGGTTTTATAGCTAGTTTAACATTTCACTTGTATAACAGTCTCATAAAATTCCTTTACATGTATATTGACAACGATGTGTGAATTCGAGACCTCGCATAGTGAGAGTTTTATGCTCTTTGTATGTTACAGAGTTCGAGTTCTAACAACATTTCGTTTAAGTCTTTTGCTAGGTGGATCAAGGGGGGTCGGTCCCTCTTTTGTTGGAAAATTTTGGTTGATTATATAAGGTATCGTTGAAGCATGTTTACAGGGCTTCATTCATTCGGGATGGATGTATAAGTACGTAGCCACGTTCAATTATTTTACCTCATTAGATCAAACTTATTTTTTCTAATCATTATTAGACTGCTATTCGTTTGAGAGGCTTAAATATGTAGTTTCTGTTGCAATTGCCCTACCGTTGTCAAATTTGAAATATTATACAAACTTGGATCGGTTAGGACATTTTTGATTTTTTTTTGTTTGAGGACTGCCCTCAATGCAGTTATAACATCTAAACTGTCACAACCTTTGGAAATTTAGAATTGTATCAGTTCACATCGAAAATAACTATTTTCATTTGGCATATCTTTGTAATCTTTGCGCCGTGTTTGGAAATTTTAAAATTGTATCAGCGTCTGTGGTGTTCGCTTAAATTGTATAAATTTCGAGATTTAGAAAACGTTTCTCAGTTTGAATATTTTGACATGATTCATTTGACATCGTACTATTATTGAAGAAGGATATCTGTTTTCCGAAATATCTAATATTTGTTCATTTTATAGTTATTTAATGGTGATGTTGTACCCTTTTTGACTTGTTATATATATATAATATAAAAGTCTATAAAAAGGACCAACCAGCAAATTTACTACGTACCGGATCGTCTAGAATAGGCGATACTATGCAGATAAGGAAAAAATATATATGCGTCTTTGGACCTAGAAATCTGGCGAGATTGTGTTTGCCTAGTGACAATGTGCAGGAGTTGGGTGTGTGATCGTGCTCACAAGTGTTCTTTCAATTATATATCTTTATATATAATAAGTCATCCAATTATTTGTTCATTTGTGTTCGTAATATGTAAAGCCATGACAGTGAATTAAGAAATGGCCAAAATTTCTTAATAAATTAGAAATCCCGAAAACACAGACACTGGAACAGAAGTCAAACCTCTTGTAATGTATGCTCCATCTACAACTTTTAGCCATGTCGATTCTCCTCGTCTTAGTTGAACTACTGCACTATTGGACCCTGCCAAGGAATCACTCGTTGCGTCATTGTGTACAGCAACCTGGACTACGTCATGCCCATTTACAACAGGGGCGGATCCAGCCATTTTAAAGGGAGGGGGGGTTCCTAACTCAGGACAAAGGGGGGAGGGTTCCAATTACATGTCCCCATTCAAATGCATTGATCTTCCAAAAAAAGGGGGGTTCCAACCCCCGGACCCCCCTTTCTGGATCCGCGCCTGTACAACCAAATTACTAATAGAATCATATTCAAAACAGTGTGGTTGTGGCCATTGATTGACGACCTTAATTATCCCATTGACTGGGTTAGATTATGTGAACGTTTGTCTAACGACCACTGCTCACTATGTACTTGTTAAAGACACTTAAACTGTGGGGTCACTAAAGGTTCTCAACACCTAAATGAAGTTATTCGAAAAATTAATCAGATATAACACGATGTTATGATTTATATCAATAATATAAATCAAAACATAAAGGTTATTCCTGATTAATTTTTCGAATAACTTCATTTAGGTGTTGAATTTTTCGAATTATTTTATTGTTGAAGGTGTTAAGAACCTTTGGTTACCCCACAGTTTAAATTCTATAATAAGTAAGTAGTGAGCAGTGGTCGTTACAGACAAGCGCTCACCTAATCTGTCCCAGTCAATGGTATAATTAAGGTCGTCAATCAATGGGCACAACCACACTGTTTTGAATATGATTCTAAAACCTTTATTATGATAAGATATTGTTGACCAGGAGAAAAAATACAACCCATCCTCCTTACAGGTAAATTTCCCATTTGCTGCACTGTATGCTCCTCCAACGTTTAAGGTTACTGTGCCAAATACAAGTACTGTTCCCGTGCCAACGTTTTCCCTATAATCCGTGAAGAGTGATGCAAAAAAATACAAAAATAGTTATAATATTCATCTTTGTTCATACACGAACATATAATATTCATCTTTGTTCATACACGAACATATACAAAAGTTCTTTTAACAGCCTGAGAAAACAGGAGAAGGTGCCACAGACAGGTTTGTACGTAATCCACTAGATTTTGTGTGGTTTATTGAACTATGTTACTATCTAAATGTACTTAAAAGAATCAACAGTTAAAATCTTAAAAAAAAAAATTATTTGTTTATTCTGTTCAATAACAAAAAAATATTTACACAAAAACAAAAACAAAAAAAATAAAACAACACCAAAAAAAAAAGAAGTCGATAAAAGATTCGAACAGCTGCATGAACCTTTGCACCAACAACTATAACATAACTACAAAACATTCTAAAATTGCTTTAGTCAGGAGTATGTAAGTGTTGGTTGTCGTTCAATGCTGTTTCTATTATCTGTTTATCGTTTATTGTTAATTTATGTAGTTTTAGTTTTGCTGTAGTATACAGTAACACAACCGAACCATATGTTAGGCGAGGATTGACACCTTCAATCATGTTTAATAACCCTGCAACATGTATGTGCCTGTCTCGAGTCAATAGCCTTTACGGTATAGGTTTTCTTATTGGTAAAGGCAGAACGATTCTCCATAAATGCTTACATTTACTTCATTTGCACTTTGATCCACTTTGGTAGATGGGTGTCTCATTGCCAATCTGGTCACATCTAGTTATTTTTATTATGGACCAAAAGTTATCATACCAAACATCTTATATTGAGTAATTAAGTCGAGAAAACTTCTATAAGAAGTCAACGGTGCACTTAGATCCAAATTTATTGGACTAGAGTCATGTCGCAATTTAGAAATGGCCAACCACATTATTTCGATAACTTTGACTTTTTCGGAGGATTTGCGACAACAAAATTTAGATTAAGAATATAACCTTTAACCATTGACCTTTTTCCTGCTCAGTGATTGACTAAGAACCTCCTATCTCATATCAAAAGACTAGGTTTTTATGAAGTTTCCCCAATACACCACTTATGTCAATTACACCAGGGAAAAGATGCTTATAACATGTGACGTGACAGACCATCCTAAGGAAGTAACGAACATTTGTGGGGAGGCGATAATAAGAAAAAAAAGTTTGCAAAACAAAGTGAAATTTCAGAAACAAAAGTAACGAACAATAAGTAGAACCTAATTTTCCTTTCTCAAAACTGTATTATATAAAAACATGGGGATGGCGTGACATAATTGTGCGATATTTTACCTCTGACTTGAATTTCCTTTTCAAGTTTTCTTGTAAAATTATGCTCGACTTGCTTTCTCGAATTTAACTGTAAAAAGGACCGGTTAAATGTGTTTTCAAGATGCCAATGAAGAGAACTTATGTTTGTTACTATTGTTTTCAAAGTAAGATCCAAGGTTTTGTCTGTCTTATCAGCCTTATTAAAAAGTGCAATAAAATCCTGCTTTCTTGCGTTAACGTCATTGGCTATGGATCTGAGTTGATTGTTAGTCAACTGTAGCTCGTTCTTTAACTGTTTTGTTTCGCTAGAAATATTTAAAACAGTTTAAAAATTAGCAACACTTTTCAACTGCTTAACAGAAATTAATTCCCGTTCGAGAATTCTTGCATAGCTATTCATATGTGTATTGTTCAGCTCTAACTCGGTTAATATTGAAATAACCCATCTGTAGTCGGTCTATAATTTGGAATAATTATTTTTCACAATGTCCAATTCCGTTTTCAATGTAGCATTACCACTGTGAGAAGCATGATAATTGGTTGTTGCACCTTTCTGAGTTTCCAACAGTTCTTTCTTCAGTTGGGAAATTTCCTCTTTCAGTTTTAAACGCGCGTTATCTTCTTTGGACAAAAGATTCATCAAGGTGTAAAATTGCTGCTCCAACATTGTTTGCCGTCTGGTTGTTTGCGGAGACGACGTTCTGCCATCTAGCAAAAACCCAAAACTATAAACCGAAAAAAATAAACTGAAGAAAACTTGTGTCAACTTCATCTTTTATAGACAACAGACAAACAGTTAAAATATATACTAGTACTAAGGCTATCAGATAAAATACATTAACATCATATGATAAAAGTTACTTTAAACGTTTCCAGTTTGCGGTGTCGCTTCTCTTCCTTCCACAATAAATCAATCATCATGCCTCTGTGTCTTATAGGTAACATGTATAGTCGCATTTGTCATCCATTCTTATGATTATTCAGATTGAGATATTTTGAGAGAAAAACGACCAAAAAGAGTCCGGATATGATAATCAGATTCCGTCATCATACTGGTGTCAGACCACCAATTAAAAAACCCTATCTGTTCAACCAAAGTTTGCAATTTTCACAGCTTTCTAAATATTTTACCTTAAGTTTAACTTCAAGGAAACCAGGTATATCCTGAATTGTACATGTATCACCTTCCTACATGCCAATTTTCAACCAATGTTTAAAGTCTTGTAACAAATTTCTGATTTTGAAAAGACAGGTACTACCAAAACAACTCCCGGTTTTCTGGAAATCTTAAATTAGTGTACTATGTAGCGCATTAATCCTGAATTTTTAATGCAAACTCATAGACAAGTGAATTTTGGCTCAAAATGGTCTAAATATATTTCCCTTTCACCAAAAGTTTCATTTCTGCAAATTGGTTAGTTAGTTTAAGTAAACAATGACATCAAAAGCACTATTTTGTGTCAAAGTAGGACTACTTTTACATACGTTCTAAATTGGAGGGAGTAATTGGTGGTCTGACACCTAAAGAGCCAAAAAAGTTGCTCAGAAATCTTTGTTTTGCTTTATTCTTAATCCTTAGTCAATTTGAAGTCAGAAACATCCTGTCTGAGCATAATGTGACTTATATTACAAATTTCACAGCTCAATTTAAACTGACTGTAATGTATGACTTTGATAGAAAATACTTGAAAATTTCATTTTGGACTACAGGAACATAAACTTTCAATATCAAGATCAGTTTTGTTGATTTTTTTCTTGTTTGTTTTACGTTCTAAATTGGAGGGAGTAATTGGTGGTCTGACACCTACTGACTTTTAGTCGTAGATAGAACTTCCGGTTTGAAGCATGCACAAAAAGAACCAATTGTATGATAGATAACAAAAAATGAAAAATAAATAAACCAATCAGAGCGGTCTCTATATCATGGTGTTTAGATCGCAAGAACTACAACTATTATACATCCTTATAGAGGACAATTATTTTTCGCGTTTAACTACATGTAAACTACGATTATACTACTATAATTCTTCTATGATTTGCATATCTATAAATACTTGAATTAGATTGGTCAATTAGAATTTTTCTCTAAGTTAACACTTCGATAAACCATGTTTCCGAAACTACTTTTGTAATCTATTCATGCGCGATACACAAGCTTGCAGTGATCCCGGTATTTTCAGCAAATTGAGATTAAAAAACAATTGCATAACAGTTGTGACTATTCTAGTGCATATATAACAAAAAAAGAAATAAATTTATTGCACTAAAGCTTCGAAAATGTACAAAAATTAAATTTAATAAAATTCCGCGAAATTTCATGAATGATTTGGCGAATTTACGTCATGGCAAAACACGACGTCATATGATTGGAAATTTTCAAGGTAAAGATTATTTCGTTACGTGTACGCTTCAAATTCAGATAAAATTTAATTAAAAGGAAGTTTTTGAGGTAGGTGCTGTTTCATTTAAGATTCCGTTGTATTTATTGGACATTTATGGTTTTTAGAAAGTCAAGATGGCGGCGTACTCCTTAGTTACGACTTGCCATTGTGCTTTTGATGGTAAATATATATAGTACTAGTAGCCATCAACAAAAAAATGTTTGGCTGAAGAATTATAAGGATTAAACACATTTTTTCTAGAGGTTATTGATGTATAATTCTTACATGATTTGCATATCTATAAAAACTTGAATTGGATTGGTCAATTAGAATTTTTCTCTAAGTTTACACTTCGATAAATCATGTTTCCGAAACTACTTTTGTAATCTATTCATGCGCGATACACAAGCTTGCAGTGTTCCCGGGTTTTTCAGCAAATTGAGATTTAAAAACAATTGCATAACAGTTGTGAATATTCTAGTGCATATATAACAAAACAAAGAAATAAATTTACAGCATTAAAGCTTCGAAAATGTATAAAAATACAATTTAATAAAATTCCGCGAAATTTCATGAAGGATTTGGCGAATTTACGTCATGGCAAAACACGACGTCATACGAATGGAAATTTTCAAGGGAAGGATTATTTCGTTACGTGTACGCTTCAAATTCGGATAACATTTAATTAAAATGAAGTTTTTCAGGTAGGTGCTATTTCATTTAAGATTCCGTTGTATTTATCGGACATTTATGTTTTTTAGAAAGTCAAGATGGCGGCGTACTCCTTAGTTACGACTTGCCATTGTGATTTTGATAGTAATATATATAGTAGCCATCAACAAAATAAATGTTAAATATCACAAATGTTTGGCTGAAGAATTATATGGATTAAACACATTTTTTCTAGAGGTTATTGATGTGTAAACCGGGGCTCTTACTCACAAACTCAACATAAAAGTCCTTCGGACTTTTATTCAGTTTGTGAGTTAATCGCCCCGGTTTACACATCAATAACCTCTAGAAAAAATGTGTTTAATCCTATAGTAAACCGGGGCTCTTACTCACAAACACAACATAAAAGTCTTTCGGACTTTTATTCAGTTTGTGAGTTAATCGCCCCGGTTTACACATCAATAACCTCTAGAAAAAATGTGTTTAATCCTATATTAATATATATAGAGACTCTCTGTATTCTGTCTACTTCTTTTAAATGTTTACTATATAAGGGGTCATACCACTTGCATATATATTAAAATAAGTAAAACATGCTCAACTTCATTTAAAACTACCTCGACCAAAAACTTTAACCTGAAGAGGGACAGACGGACGACCGAACGAACGAACGCACGGATGCACAAACTAGAAAAGATAATGCTCACACACACACACACACACACATATATATATATATATTTATATATATTATAGGATTAAACACATTTTTTCTAGAGGTTATTGATGTGTAAACCGGGGCGATTAACTCACAAACTGAATAAAAGTCCGAAGGACTTTTATGTTGAGTTTGTGAGTAAGAGCCCCGGTTTACACATCAATAACCTCTAGAAAAAATGTGTTTAATCCATATAATTCTTCAGCCAAACATTTGTGATATTTAACATTTATTTTGTTGATGGCTACTATATATATTACTATCAAAATCACAATGGCAAGTCGTAACTAAGGAGTACGCCGCCATCTTGACTTTCTAAAAAACATAAATGTCCGATAAATACAACGGAATCTTAAATGAAATAGCACCTACCTGAAAAACTTCATTTTAATTAAATGTTATCCGAATTTGAAGCGTACACGTAACGAAATAATCCTTCCCTTGAAAATTTCCATTCGTATGACGTCGTGTTTTGCCATGACGTAAATTCGCCAAATCCTTCATGAAATTTCGCGGAATTTTATTAAATTGTATTTTTATACATTTTCGAAGCTTTAATGCTGTAAATTTATTTCTTTGTTTTGTTATATATGCACTAGAATATTCACAACTGTTATGCAATTGTTTTTAAATCTCAATTTGCTGAAAATCCCGGGAACACTGCAAGCTTGTGTATCGCGCATGAATAGATTACAAAAGTAGTTTCGGAAACATGATTTATCGAAGTGTAAACTTAGAGAAAAATTCTAATTGACCAATCCAATTCAAGTTTTTATAGATATGCAAATCATGTAAGAATTATATATATATATATATAAAAGAAAATTGTTAAAAGATAATAACAGTTTCAATGCATCACTTTTTTACTAGTACTTTCACTGCTTCCGCAGATCTTCAGGTAATGTGACTTGTATAAATTATAAATAAAACAATTGATTGACGTTAACAATAGTATGACGTTAACAAATACAAGGGAGACTACTAATGTCATTTTAAGACTTAAAAATGTTACGTTAAAATTAGAATATCATTTATCATTTAATCCCGGGTTGAAAATGATAAATGATATATATACAACTCGTCTAAACATCAACCCAACAATGTTAGATCTGTAAATTTGCTTTCGCAACAATAACATCTTCATGCCTTATATATCATGTACTGTAGTACGCCGCTAGATTAAAACTGACGAGGAAAGGTAACACACGACCAGCGAAAGCTCTATTATTGTAGAGCCCAGGTGGTCGTGTGGTCTAGCGGGACGGATATGAATTTCTTGAAATATTGCATCTCCGGATTTCGGGATCAGGACCCCTTCGACCACCCCTCAAATTAGCCTTAGTCGGTCTTAGTCATTGATACAAGATTCCCACAAGATTCATATCCTACCATTGGCATGCTAGTAAGGCTCTCAAAAGAAAAAGCACTGATGAGGTGTCCTTGAAGCATATTTTATCAGACTAATAATCATGATAATGGTCTATATATAAGCAATAACATTTATTTGATGTTTGAAACGGTGCAAATTTTTAATTTGATTGGATTAATTGATTGATTGATTGATTGATTGTTGGTTGCTTAACGTCCAGTAGTAAATATTTCATGCATGTTCAGGACGAGGACAAGTTAATCAATAAATACAATGGGTAGGTCGTGTCATGATAGAGGCCACTCAGGATGATAGTCGGGGAAATTTTGACTGCCACTTTCATTTGACTTTTACCAAAAGAAGCATTGTAGCAAAGGAGAAGAATGATTGTGGTCTGAGACCAGAAACACGAAAATAATTGAATTTAACAGAAAGGAAACAAATATCGGACTTTGGAAGGGCTTTTGATACCTTTTATGAAATTCTCCATACATAATATATTTTCCAAAAAATCATCCTACAACAGTTCACAAGCTGTATATACCCGCGATTTCGCGGGTGTGTTCTAGTAGAAGATTACATAAAAAGAAAACCCTTTTTTACCGCAAAATTGATATCTTCAATATCTAATCATTTCATACCAATACCACTACGCGTTAAATACAAATCATTTCCCCAAACAGCTATCAAAGTGCCAACAGAATTATGTCTCATAAATCATAATCTAAGCACCTAAAACGATAAATAACCATCAGGGAAAATATAATATATCCTTTTTGAAATGTAAAAAATTCATTTTGAGATTTATTTTGTTTATATGCAAAATAAAATTTGTAGAAAATACTACTTAGATATAAAAGATAATGCTAATATGACTAATGTGAATACAATATAGGAAGAAATAGCATAGTGAGCGCCTGAGTGATAGATTTACACGGGCTACGATCAGACACAAGAAATATTTACATAAATTGTCTCGTCAAACATACAAGCTAGTTTTGGAATGATTCCCGAAAGTGGTGAATATACCTCGTCTTGAAAACCATCACGAATTTGAAAGCTATATGCATTTCAGTGACTTAACCAGCAGTATCAAAACATCAAAAAGTCTAGAACGAAAAACTGAATTATTTATTACATTTAAAATTTTGTAAATTTGTGTAGCAGTAGAATTGTATTTTTTTTTTGAAACAATATTTATTAGTATTTTTTTCTTATTGTCGAATGTATACCAATGCGCACAGAAAACACCTGACTGAAAGATTCACATAATGACGATTATAACCAGTGCTACATGTTTAAGTATTTGGTATTGACCTTTACTGCAGATCATGTGAGAGACGACCTGGTGATATGTCTTATCTGCATAACTTGTCCGAAGACTGGCACAAATTTATGGAAAATGGCAGCGACAGCAGTTTTTGTTCTGTCTTTAGTTTTGTCAACGTACGGATTCTTGTTGGATAACGCCCCATCAAGTAGTCAGAGTGATTTATTTAATAGTCAGTACACTGGCAATGGTGAAAGTAAGTAGCTTGCTATACTAGAAATTGTTTAATGTGGGTCCACTAGAAAGTCTGTCGTTTTAACCTTAAAAGTAGACACGATAACCTTTGAATGACAATTGACAGTATGAAAGTTTGTCATGTGTACCAGCATTTAATAATTGCTTTAACCCACGCGTATGACAATGTATGAAGAACTTTATTATTAGCTGTTACTACCTCTAACATTCTATGTTGAAAAAATGAGAAAAAAATCTGTAGTCAAATTTTAGTTTCTTACATAACCGAGATTGGCAAAAAATGCAATATATATATGTTAACATCACAAAACATATTTTTCACGTACGTTCAGTAAACCAATGTTTTAAAGCTAGAGCTACCTTGTCATACAGAACATATTTCATTGAATACATATGTATTCTGTCTTATTTGATTATATGTAGAGATACCAAACTGTTTGAAAGTTTTAAAATTTAAAAGAATTCCATATCTAGACTTATTCTTCCTTATGGCACATGATTACGGGGCGCCGAATGGGACTCTTGTGGTTTTGTACTCGAAATTCAATTTTGTACTGACAAAAGTGAGTTTTGTTCAACAAAAATGAGTTCAGTTTAACAAAATTTGTGGCAGACTACAAATTTAAAATTTTGTCATACAAAATTATCTATCAGTGGACAAAAGTTACTTTTGTCATGACAAAATTCATTTTTGTTACACAGACTTTACTTTTGTTACCTAATTTGAAAATTGGGCGACAAAAGTCAATTTTGTAGGCAAATTAGATTAGTTTTGATCCTGTGAACTAATTTGCATACAAAATCGACTTTTGTGACACAAAATCGACTTTTTTGACACTAAATTGACTTTTGTGAGACAAAATTGACTTTTGTGAGACAAAATTAACTTTTGTGAGACAAAATTGACTTTTGTGAGACAAAATTAACTTTTGTGAGACAAAATTGACTTTGTGAGACAAAATTGACTTTTGTGAGACAAAATTGACTTTTGTGAGACAAAATTGGCATTTGTGAGACAAAATTGTCTATTGTGAGACAAAATCCAATTTTGTCAATTTTGTCGTCACAAAAAAAAAATAATATGCGTCACGATCAGCTGATGAATATTCATAAATCTTTCTGCACTTGTGTCACCTTCTAAATGCTTTCTGATGTTGATCATGAAACATTCTACCCACGGGTTAATGGTGGGTTTGGTGTTGCTATCTTGTTGTTTCGATTTAATGTTCCTTTGTTTTTAAAATTATTTCCTTAGAAACTTTTCATTATTTTAAGTATGTGCAGATACAAAATCACCATGGTGCTTTAATTATCGTAATTGTATGTGTCCCATTTTTTGAAATGTACCATAAAAATAAGACCAATTAAAACGGGCGTGTATATAAAATTTCAAGTACTTACCCTATTTGTAACAATTTCAATTTTATGAAAACATTTCAACATAGAAATCAAGATAATCAACATATCCACGGTTTCAAACTGTTACAAAGCCTCATTTTGAGTAATTTTTTTTATAGCTCCATTGTATTGGAGGAATCAAGCAAAAGCCGACTTAGACAATGCTATTAAGAACCAACCAATTATTGGGAAAGCAAAAAATACCATAATCATGCTTGGAGACGGAATGAGCATGTCGACTGTTACTTCATCAAGAATCCTCAAAGGTCAACTTAATGGTAAAACTGGAGAGGAAACTATACTTAGCTGGGAAACATTTCCACACATAGCGTTATCTAAGGTTTGAATGTTACGTTCTTAATTTTCTGGAAAAAAGTATAACTCACTTTATGTTCATTGAGTTAAAATTCTGTAAAATTAATCTAAAAACTGAGAAATATGTTAACCTGAAAACATAAGTAATTTGTAAACAGTTGTTGCTTGTTTCTATCAATCAAGCAACATGGGGTTTAAAACATTGAGCCAATGTCCTATGCAGAGTTATCAGAGAAAGGACCGATAACTCTGAATGGGAGATTGACATTGAACTTCTTAAAATTGTATACCGATTCTCTCGTGTATGTCACATGTTTAAGGGACAATGGCAATCAGGTACGACAGAGATCAACGTTTACAAAAGTAAAAAATATGTAATTGTTGCTTTCGGTTAATAGAATACACAGAGTTTGTGCAAGAACACACTAACATAGCGACACGTACCTTGCTTTTAATCTTAATATATAAAACACACAGTTTCTGTACAAGATCACACTAACATAGTTACATGTATCTTGCTTTGAATCTTATATTAAACACAAAGGTTGTACAAGAGCACATTAATATAGTGAACGTACCTTGTTTAAAATTTGTAGACCTACAATCAAGATTACACAACACCAGATTCTGCCGGAACCGGAACCGCCTTCTTGTCAGGAGTTAAGACAAACAAAGGTGTTATCGGTGTAGATGCTTCTATACCCAGAGGTCACTGTGATCCCTCACCTGCACATAATCTTAACACAATTCTAGACTGGTCATTGGCGGAAGGTATGACTTTTTAACCCTTTTAAGATGATATTCTGGGTTTGACATGAAATTACGGAAAATCAACAAATAAAATATCTTGTAACGGACAATTCAGAATTTTGGAATGGTACTGGATTTCCAAAAAGTCAATCACATATCTAACATTATCGTTTAAACTTCTCACTTTTAAGTAGGGAAATACCAGTAACCGTAAGAAATTCAAAGTTTCTCTTTAATATAGTTAAACATGACAAAAATGTAAACGTGTAGATCAATGGTTACCAAAATATAGCTTTGCACAATAGGATCATTTTAAAAAGCGGATTTCTAGTTTGGTGATTTGGGAGGGTATAATGATTTGTATGGGCTAGGTCATGTAATGGAGAAAACAAATATAGTGTAATAATGCGACATAGATATGAGGACCAGTTACTGTACCATCACGTGTGAACCTTGTCCGTTAATGAAACAATTCCCCCCTTTATTGGAACATTGGTGTCATATTTCATTTAGAATTGTGAAGAAAAAGCAGAAATGATAAATGAACCAAACACGTCGTCATTTCTCCCATAAATTGTGAAACTACTCTTCCTTATATATAACGACAGTTGTTAGATTCCTTTTCCCAAATTTGTTGAAATAACCAGTTGCTGAGTTCTTAAATGCTGCGATGAGCAAAGATTTCCGCTCAAATATGTGTTCGGGCTGTCGTAAATATGAACCGATGTGAATGTTTTTGCTATTTGTATAATGCTTTACCATATCTTAAGATAAGGAGCAGCAATGTAAACCATTTTCATGCGCTTTTCCTTTTTTCATGAACGTGAAGCTATCATGAATTGATACACAATGCATTTTATTTTCTTATAGTATGAATTTAACACTAAAAATAAATCTGTCTGAAAACAGTATGTTCTCCAAAATCAAGCGCGTCAAAGAAAAGACAGGAAATAAAATGATGTTTTCGAATCTTATTTCTGTAATATGATTTCTATTGATAGTAGTACTTCCGTCAGTTTTTCATGGACTCACTACTGAATATAACTTCAAATCAACAATGCATATATACAAACAATTACGTACACCGTACCATTATGTACAGAAATGAAGCAACATTTGACCTGTTTCTAAACAACAACGTAACACAATGTAACACGATTGGACATGAAACAAATTCAAATAGTCACACAACAAAGTCCGCTACTAGTTATTCTGTACCATACTGTAGATAAATTCCGTACTCAATTACAGAAAGAATAAACAGCAATAGAAAACTTTTGCTGAAGAGTGTCTGAATCTTTTTGAATTCATTAGTAAACCTTTTCTTCAATGATATGTATTCTTAGGAAAGTCTGTTGGTATAGTGACCACAGCGAGAATCACACATGCTACCCCTGCGTCTGCGTACGCACATGTTGCTAGTAGGAGTTGGGAGGGAGATCATTACACACAGAACGTGAATGGCGGATGTAAAGATATAGCCCTTCAGCTGGTAGAGGAAAACCCAAATATTCAGGTATCGTTGAAACGTGATTAAATGTACTTATACACCGACATTGCCTTAATTAAAGGGACACTAGCTACGAGATCTATAATAAATCTTTTTTTTTTTGTTCAATCACTAATGAAAGTGATATAGTGAAACACTAATTCGCTTTTAGGATCCAGTATGGTTCAATTTGGTCAAATTAAACTAAGAAACATTGAGGATGTATTATCCACTTGCAAGTGAATAATATGACTTCATTGAATCCGTATTCATGTGAACTTCAATTAAATTCCTTACCTAGAGATGGATAATGCGTGAAGTGTGCGTGTTTGGTTATTTAAATAAAGGAAAAGAATGCCAACATTGAAAGTGAAACAAAGGTAAATCATTTGATTGACTGGTTCGATCCACAAAAAATACTTGTGAAGGTAAAAACGGTGAATAACATTTATTTTTAATCTATAACAGGAAATTAAACTGACCTAGAAAAAAACCAATTGGACTAGTTTCTCTTTCTCTTTATGTTTTATCGCTTAAATGACCATGGGAGGTCTTCGAAGGTCTACTTGATAGTTAATAGATGTAATCAAGACTAAAATACACGCGAAACGAAACTACATACATGTCTTATCGAGCCCTTGCCCTGTTATGCCTGTAAATGATCATTAATTGTAGACTTTTTGTAATTTGGATAAATATTTTTCGTGGCAATAAATCAAATATGAAATGGTCAAATCGAACATGAATTTGACAGTTAGTGTCCCTTTAAACGACAAGCACTAATATCTTTAGTTAAAATAAAAGCTTTTGAAGGTGAAACTGTGTCATTTAAATTGTCTGAGTGGTAAACAACAAAACAATTAAAAACAGAACGTAATACACAACAGAAAAACAATAATAAAAAAAAAAAACAAAGAAAAATGCAAGCAAATAGAAAATAATTCAAGGTCACTCAATGAAACGAAGTTTTCGATTTTTTTTTCCATCTTAAAGTTAACAAGGTAATTGTGAACATCGGACATTTATTCTTTAGTTTTTATGGATAGTTGTCTTTTAATGAATAATCAATTATACTACATAGTTTTATTTAAGTTATAAAAGACGATCGGGTATATTATTTGTATTCTGTAGGTTTTGATGGGAGGTGGACGTCGTTTTTTCTTACCATATTCAACTCCAGACCCAGAATCTGGTTCTAACACACACTATGGACGCAGAGATGGGCGAGATCTTATTAAGGTAAGGTTGAATCTTTTCATAACGAAATGAAACTTATTAAATGCAATGTGAGTTATTAAATGAAAAAAAAGTTGACGCGAAATATTATACATGCTACAAAAGGTCAACATCATGGGTTTACGGCAGATAATGTACGCATAACAAAGATCAACTTATTGTAACACAAAAACATTGGGAATGAACTAGAGAGTTACTCTATGGATATTAAGTAAAAGTGAAAAAAGACTTTCTAAATTAAATGCTTAATTGGATTGTAAGAAAACTAGGATTTGATGAGCTGGAAAACCCTAATATTCGACACACGTAGGTAGAATTGCACAGACGTTTTTTTTTCAATTTTATAAGTGCACTTGCATAAAATTTTAAATGTATTGTTTTAGTTGATATAAATGAGCGTATTTAATTATCTAGATGCATTTAACCTAATAGGTCAATTTTGAAGAGATAAAAAAAAATGGCTATCAATTTAAACACAATAATGAGTGGTAGTAATTAAATTTGAAATATCATTTTTTATATCATATTATATAGGAATGGGAGAATGACAAAACAGCAAGAAACATGTCTCACAAATATGTATGGAATTCTAAACAATTTCATCAGACGAACTTCAGTCAACTTGATTACCTTTTAGGTTGGTATATTATGTTATTTTCCGGAGAGAGCACCGGTACCCCACATTAAATTGAGGAGGAATGTTAGCATATTCGTTTTGGCTATTCAGCCCGGTAGTAATATCTATGCATGAAGGAAGGGAGGTTTCCTGCTTATATTATAGAAAATATTAAATCCAAGGGAGATAACTATTCCAAATATTGAGTTAAATACTTCAAGAAAGTAAGAAAACATACAAAGAGATGAGTTGTGTACGTTTGCATGAAAACCTTATGAGTACCGCGCTACAAGCTTACCTAACATACCAATGTAAATCCACAGCCATAGGCAGTATAAAACGGGAAACAAACATTTAAAAGAAATTGCCAGACAAAAGAGACAAAGTTAAATTTCAAAGGAGTAGGTCCATTTTGGCCTCAAATCTCAGACTCATCTGATGTAAAATGTTGTACACTTTTAAAACACTTAAGTGTCTATTTCAGTCGATTCCATTAGTTTGTGTGAAAGATTTGAACTGATTAAGTCATTTCAGACGCTCATATTCCATCTTAGATATGAAACATCTATCAAATATGCCATAATACATCACTTTTCAGATAGTTTTTGTCAAAAATGAAAGTGGCCGCATCCGTGTGTCATCCTCAACCTTTATATATGCTATGTATTATCATCAAATACAACTTTCATTCAAATATTAAGAATGAACACGAATGCGGCCACTCCCATTTGAGACGAAAATCGTGTGAAATTTAACCCAAATGCTTGAATTGTGAAGATTTTTGTAATTTAGCATGACTTCATGATGCCAGTACCCGATATATGTGCATTGTATTGTCAAAAACAGTCCATGTTATGTAGCAGAAGTATTCTACTATCCAATAAATAACTAAAAGTTTTATACACAATAACAATTTTGTAAAACGGATATATTTTGGGGCCAAAAAAGGGTCTTACAATACTGAACCTACTCCTTTGATAAGTTTAGACCATTCAGAACATTCCCACATACATTTAACACCGTTTTTAAATTGCCACTTGTTTTATTCATTTAGGTCTTTTTGACAGTAGCAGTATGGCCTATGAACTTGATCGTTTTGATACCCATTACGAAGTTGCTGGTGAGCCGTCCCTAGCAGAAATGACCGAAGCAGCAATTACTATTCTACAGAAAAATCCAAAAGGGTTCTTCTTATTGGTTGAAGGTAGGGATACATTTTTATATATTTATTGTATATTTGAAAAAAAAAATCCGTTTTAGAATACATATGAATCAAAATTGCTCACACTCAAATGTCTTGCAAGATTTTTTATAAAAAAAAATATTGATTGTATGTATGATGAACGTCTTCAAGATAACGTACATGTCCACCTATCATTCATTCTGTACACCACATATAAGTGATCTATTGCTAATAGAATCTGAAAAATAGACATAAACACGAAAAGCTTACATGGACAAAAAAGACCGTAACAATGAGGTTAATGTCAGATAAATTTTGCAAGATGTACATATACAAGTTAAAATCATTCTGTATACACCAAATATCTTTGACCGTTTGTTTATCTTTGTACTACACTAAATACGAAAACATTGACCAATAAACGGTGGAAATAAGATCAGGATCAGACAACCCTGACAAACAAGCATGTACACCTTACCATCATCTCACACATCAAATTGAGATGACATGATACTTTAGTATCTTAAATACAGACTAGTTCAAACCAACTTATAGTTTTACAAGAGGAATTCACTACATATATTCAAATCGAAATGGCAGCTATACCAAATAAAGGTCTACTCACTCATGATAAGTGAGAAAATCACATAGTAAACACTATACAGTTTTCAAGCAGCCGCTGAATCATGAAAAGGAGGTCAAAGACAACGGACAAATGCTATCCAGGTCTTTTCTTTCTATAATACAAAGCTTTATCACAATAGTTTACTCAGTCACCGTCGTAGTGGCCTCCCTATGTTTCCCATTCTATCTTGACAGGCGACAAAAACACGGAATTCTATTTTTCATTTTATTTTCTCTGTTTCTTACAAAAAAATGAACAGTTTTGTCTGGGTAGACATAAAACAATTTCAAAACTGAAAACTTTGAATGCACTTTTGAACAACCAAAATTAGAAGGACACCTTTGGGACGATTTTTGTGCTTGAGAAAAATAAACAAAAATTTAGCCATCAAATCATGATAGCCAAAACATAAAATAAATCATTCACAAAAAACTTGTAACATGGATTTATTTTCTTGAACATCCTTTAAGAAGTCTCCGTTTGGGCTCTTATAAATACACTGAAAACAGTGTTAGATACGATTCATTGAAAATTCCATGAAAGGGTATTACGATTCATTGAAAATCCCATGAAAGGGTATTTAAGAAGTATGCGTGAAAGAAAGACGACAATAAAGAGGCAAACAAATACAAGTGCAAGATAGACAGACAGACAGCATTCTCAAAATCAGCACCAAACCACACACAAACTCATTTAGCGTGAATTCTTACCTCAAGAACAAAAATACGACTCAATATATAAGACATCCTTCATGGTTATTTATTATGTAAATTCAATTGCCCTTGTAAATTATGGAACGGTTTATTGTAATTTACTTCTTAAACGCACACAAGAGCTAATAGAATTCGAAAATGTATTCTATTTATAATACAGGTGGTAAAATAGATTTAGCCCATCATGGCAATCATGCTGTTAAGGCATTGCATGAAACTCTGGCTTTCAATGACGCTGTTGCAAAAATGGATAGTATGACAAACGATAGAGACACATTGGCCGTAGTTACAGCTGACCATTCACACACTTTGGTTCTAGCTGGATATCCTGCTAGAGGAAATGATATTTTGGGTGAGTTTTCTGAGTAATTGGTATTTGTTATATAAATTGGTGTTTCATACCATCTAACAATTGTACCTCAGTTAAGACATTCATGATAGAAATGCTAATGCCTTGAGAAGGGAGTCATTTATGGGACTATTGAAGTACAAAACACAGGAATGATGAATAAACAAACTTCGTGTATTTCGGTTCTGAAAACCCCACTTGCTGAACCAATTAGAATTAAAAACGGGTGTTATACAAAATTTACAGATTAAATGCATTTAAATTGTACGAGTTCTGAATGTATTCAGATTTGAAAGGAATAGAAGATGCTATTTTACGAGAGTCAGACATTTATTTCATATCAACCGTTAAAAAGTAGACTCGTCCACGAACTGTTTGACCGGTTCTTTCGTTTGTTACCTATTCTTACCAAGTTGGGTTATATATTGAAAGCTGAAATAGAAACAAACGCAAATGAAACTTGATCTCAAGTTGCCAATAGCTAAGGAATAATATGAGCAATCACGCGGCTATCTGACAAGGAAGTACTATTAACGATTTAAAAGTAAATGCAATGAGTGTTTCCAATCTGATAATAATATGAAAAAAAAAAATCAATCATATCGAGCCAATATAGTTAGCATAGTGTATTGACCGCACAGTTTTCCCGAGTACTTTTTTTAAGAATTTCATTTTACTCCTGGAAAAAAAGTGGTTGATAGCTGGTTTAGCTTACTAGTATCATTTAGTAAACAAATAACTGAAGTCATGTCATTCTTTGAGATCACTTTTGTATAAAAGCTGCAATTTAACACTTAATGAGCGATCGTGATTTAAGAAATTGAAAATATAGCATAATTTATATTAATTCTTACATTAAAAAAATATTTTCTAGGTTTGATAAAGAACAGTGCTGGTCAACTCGAACTTGCTAAAGACCACAAACCATTGACATCATTAATCTATGGTACTGGTCCTGGAGCATGGTCAGGATCCAGACCTGACTTAACTAGCGTGAATACAGGTAAATACTATAGACACCGTTGTTAAATTGAGATTTATTTACTTTATAAAATAACAGCGAAAGCAAAACAACATATTGAGATTATTCAGTTGACTATAGTTTGGAATGGAAAAACTAAGATACACACACAAAGAAGGCGAAATGCTTACCGATTAATGGTAAAAAAAATACTCTACCATTATTCATAGATATGTACAAAGCGGCTTTTGCCTCCTTAAGAATATGCCGTATTTGAAATAATAGAAAGCATGGGAAGTTTTAAGAAGAAGGTTCACCTCAGATAAATGTTTCATTGTTATCCTTCCACATTAACCAATGAGGCAATTGAGGTTAACTAAAATTATGGTGACAGAGCGTGCTTTGCTAATTACTCATTTAATATTTTAAAAGAAAACGTATGTTGTCCTAAGACACATACTCAATATGCACTGTGATTTACTACAAATGAAAACAACAAATGTTTTTTAATGCGAGCGGTAGTGATGAATCAGATACCTAAGTTACGACGCTCCTCTTTTCCCCAGAATACCAAAATGGTCGTGCATATCCGATATATATTGAATACTTATAGACACTGATAAGAAATCTTTTATATTTTGTAGATGATAAGAACTATGTATCGGAATCAGCCATTCCTTTTAACCCATCTACACATGCAGGAGAAGATGTTGCAATCTATGCAAAAGGACCTATGTCACATTTGTTCCACGCTACACATGAGCAGAGTTATATACCACACGTTTTAGCATTTGCGTCATGTGTAGGGGAATATAAAAACAGTTGTGTAGACCATATGCCATAACAATAGAAATGAATATATATGATATTCTGTTTTCCATGTTTTTCTTTGTTTATTATTTCTAAAAGTAATTTTACCACTAATAAAAAAATATCTTCAACACATGAAAAGGAAAACATACATCTTGTTGTCTCTTTGGCACATTCCCCATTTCCATTCTCAATTTTATTATTTGAATCATTGTAGGGTGTACTTATCTTCGCTAGCCAAGGGTTACGATCCACTTCCCTCATCTCCTCTACTGGCTAGGAGGGAAATGGATCGTAACCCTTGGTTACAGAACGAAGATGGCGTGTACTCGACTTTTCCAATGTGTCAATTGAGAGTAATAAAATTAAGACGAGTACGCATGGCATTCTTAATTGTTTAGACGATACTATAGCTACGCATCGCAATGTTCACGTTTCTATTTTAGGAATCAATTGTTATAATTAGATACCGCAAAGGAAACACAATCAAATAGACAACCTTTTCATCGAAAATCCCTTGTGAGACCACTTGTTTCATGCTGAAACATTCAATTAAGTTAAACTTGATGTTTTGCCAAACTGAGTACCGTTACTGTTAGCATTTCCAAATTGTATATAAAGAGCGAAAGAAATTACTAGTTCATTATCTCACAAACGATCATTAGACCGGAAAAAAATTCAATTCGCATCACGGAAGCAATTTTACATCAAATTGTTTTTTTTCTTTCATAAAAGTGTACTGCATGGGCATATAGTTTAATTTTGGATGTGACGCGTCCTCTGATTGGGTGACGTTATTTTGTTATGAGCCCATAGACATAATTTTGTCATGTGACCATGACGTCATCACATTTTTCATGGTATTCTACGGTTTAAAATGTAATTTAGAATTGTGCCTCGTTCACACGGACATTTAATTCGAATTGAATTCGAATCGAATTCGAATCGAATTCGCAAATCGCGTTCACATACTCTTCTTTTTTAATTCGAATTAATTCGAATTGGCTAATTCGAATTATCTAATTCGCATTAGAAAAACGCTTTTGTGAATACGAATTAAAAGTTAACGTCGTTTGGACAGTAAAACAAATTTGACGCGCATTGTAACTCGAATTAAAATTGACGTTAGGACGTTAAACGTTTCGAATGCAAATTAAACTAATTTGAATTAGTTAATGCGAATCGAATTCGAATTACGTGTGAACTCAGCATTAAATTATAAGAAATGACTGTATTTTTTCTGTCTATTCGAAATAACATAAAAAATGCGGTGTACACTGTTAAATAACCCGCTCCTCGCGTTATTCAGTGTGCACCAAATTTTTTATGTTATGTCTTCATAAATAGAAAAAATATTACAGTCATTCCTTAAATAATATCTGCAGTTACAGTTATTTTTAGCGTTACTCCTGATTTAGGAAAATTACTGCGGTTACAATTTAAAGTATTACTTACTGTTCTAGCAGCAACTATAGATCTATATTTCGGAACTTTGATTGCATTGCTTATTCGATATTATAAGGAGCTGTACTTGCGAGCAATTCATTCAGTTACAGGCAAGATGTCAATTGGGTGTAATAAAAATAAGACTAGTGCGGGTTTGGTTCGAACCCACGCGGACATACGTCCATTGGAACTTAAGTCGAACGCCTTATATAATTAACCACTCGGCCACCACACTGTTACTAATGGGGATCTTAAATGGTTACATGAATCTCTAGCTACTTATCACAATGTTCGCATTTCATTTGTAAGTCGCAATTGTGTAGATCAAATACCGCAAACGAAAAATAATCAAATAGACAGCCTTTTCATCGAAAATCCCGTGCAATTCAACTTATTTCATGCTGAAACATTCAATTAAGTTAAACTTGATGTTTTACCAACCTGAGTACCGTTACTGTAAGAATTTCCATAATTATACATAAAGAGCGAAAGAAATTACGAGTTCATTATTTCATAAACGATCATTTGAACCGGAAAAAAAATCAATTCGCTTCACGGAAGCAATTTTACATAAAATATGTTTTTTTCATTCATAAAAGTGTACTGCATGGGCATATAATATCTGCCGTTACAGTTTTTTTTAGCGTTACTCCTGATTGCAGTTGCGCTATTAGGAAAAATACCGCAGTTACAATTTAAAGTATAACTTACTGTTCTAGCAACAACTGTAGATCTATATTTCGGAACTTTGATTGCATTGCTTATTCGATGTTATAAGGAGCTGTACTTGTGTACAATTCATTCAGTTACAGGCAAGATGTCAATTTGGTGTAATAAAAATAAGACTAGTGCGGGTGGGGTTCGAACCCACGCGGACATACGTCCATTGGAACTTAAGTCCAACGCCTTAAACCACTCGGCCACCACACTGTTACTAATGGGGTTCTTAAATGGTTACATGAATCTCTAGCTACTTATCACAATGTTCGCATTTCATTTGTAAGTCGCAATTGTGTAGATCAAATACCGCAAACGACAAATAATCAAATAGACAGCCTTTTCATCGAAAATCCCGTGCAATTCAACTTATTTCATGCTGAAACATTCAATTAAGTTAAACTTGATGTTTTACCAACCTGAGTACCGTAACTGTAAGAATTTCCATAATTGTATATGAAGAGCGAAAGAAATTACGAGTTCATTATTTCATAAACGATCATTTGAACGGGGAAAAAATCAATTCGCATCACGGAAGCAATTTTACATAAAATATGTCTTTTTCTTTCATAAAAATGTACTGCATGGGCATATAATATCTGCCGTTTTTTTTAGCGTTACTCCTGATCGCAGTTGCGCTATTAGGAAAAATACTGCGGTTACAATTTAAAGTATTACTTACTTCTGTTCTAGCAACAACTGTAGATCTATATTTCGGAACTTTGATTGCATTGCTTATTCGATATTATAAGGAGCTGTACTTGCGTACAATTCATTCAGTTACAGGCAAGATGTCAATTTGGTGTAATAAAAATAAGACTAGTGCGGGTGGGGTTCGAACCCACGCGGACATACGTCCATTGGAACTTAAGTCCAACGCCTTTTTTTGTTTATCTTTATTCAATAAAACATATAAAATCACAATTCACATTAATAATAAAAGAATAAAATATTCAATAGAGTATCACAGTATTTTTTAACATGTCATTAAAAGTTAAACATCAAAACACCATCTATTTCAGTCATTTTACAATTATTCTTTAGAAAGTTCGTTTCAAAAATGTTCATCTTGTTTACAATCTTACAATACAGATGATAATAAGAAATATAATGTTTCAGTGTATACCTGAAAAATCTCTTAAGATCTATATTCTTGAAATCATTTTTGATCATTTGTCTCCTTTTGAAAACACAAAGTCTTGCAACAGAAAGAACAAAATTAACAAAATATATATTTACATCAGTATAAGTACTTGTCATACCAAGCAAAAACATCTGTCTATATCCTTGATTGACCAAGACATCAAATTCACATTTCTCTAGAAGTTCACATAAAAAAACAAACATATAGTTATGAAAAACATCTAGATCTTGACATTTCAAAAATAAGTGAAACAAATCTTCTACTACAGATTTACAACTATCACAAATGTCTGATTATAGTTATCAAAAGTACCAGGATTATAATTTTATACGCCAGACGCGCGTTTCGTCTACATAAGACTCATCAGTGACGCTCAGATCAAAATAGTTAAAAAGCCAAACAAATACAAAGTTGAAGAGCATTGAGGACCCAAAATTCCCAAAAGTTGTGCCAAATACGGCTAAGGTAATCTACTCCTGGGGTAAGAAAATCCTTAGTTTTTCGAAAAATTCAAAAGTTTTGTAAACAGAAAATTCATAAAAATGACCATATAATTGATATTCATGTCAACACCGAAGTGCTGACTACTGGGCTGGTGATACCCTCGGGTACGAAACGTCCACCAGCAGTGGCATCGACCCAGTGGTGTAAATAGTTATCAAAAGTACCAGGATTATAATTTTATACGCCAGAGGCTGAGTCAGAAAGTCCTATTCTTTTTAGTTTCAAATTTGTAAATATTCTATTGTGAACAATTTTAAAATCTAATTGCACACAGTCTGGCGATTTCCAATAGCAGTGAACAGTTGTCCATAAGAACTTAAAAGGAACATATTGGACATTAAAACTTTCTAACCAATATTGATGAGCAACAGGTTCAATATAACATTTATCTACTAATATACCATAAAAATCTTTTGTTTTACAACATACAAATCTTTTGTTTTGTTATTATAATTTACAATAAACAATGGAACATCATCACAGTTTACTGGTTTTGTTTCATTTGATATCACCTTGTCCCATTCATTTGGTATACATTCTAGCAAACTATTATATTGCTGTCTAAGGTTATTACAATCTACATTGTCATCAACATTTTTAATCATTTCATGAATAGCATTAAAAGGTAAAAAACCTGGAATCACTTCATATGCTACATGTTTTAATTTGGTAATTCCAGCTAATACAAACTGTTTCCAAAATATGCATTTACCATTTATCTTGATGGATTCATTCAAAAAAATTGGTTGATTAAAAATATCAACCGATCGTATATCAATATCAACATAAGGTTTAAAATATTGCCAAGCATCAATGATTTCCCTGTAAAACACAGGTATGTTTGTACAATCTTTCTTTTGTAGCAATAAAAATAAACAATGTACACCAAGATTTGTATTGTGTATCTTGTTCAAAAAATATTTCATAGTGTATTTCCATATAGCATGAAAATCTTTATCTAAAAATCTTGTCAAAATTTTTAATCTAAATGCTAATAGTTTTAAATAAATATAAGGGTATTTTAAACCTCCATCAGTTTTGTCTCCTATTATCGTTCTATATTTGATCAAATGCGATCCATTATTCCATAAAAAATCTAAACATATTTTCTTGATTGACTGTTAAGCCCAATCAGGAATTGAACACACTGCTATTGTGTACCATAACCTAGACATCAATAGTGAGGATATTACAGTAGCTCTACCAGATAATGTCAATCGTCTCTGTTTCCATAAATTAACTAACATTTTAATTTTACTAATCTTATCTTTCCAATTAAGATCATCACAAAGTAATTTATTTTTGCCTACATACACACCTAATACCTGTATACAATCTATAGAATACTTCAACCCTATTTGCTGTATTTCTGATACATTAACTTTTGCTTTACCAATACACATAATCTCCAATTTTGACATATTTATCTTTGAACCTGATGCTTTTCCATAAATTTCAAAAATATTCAATGTTTCATTGATAGCCTCTTTATTACATAATGTAAGAGAAGTATCGTCAGCGTGTTGAAAAATAACAGCTTTTTCATCACAATTAGGTATATTAATACATTCAATGTTTGAATTATTTCTAATTGCACACTGCAATGGTTCGGCAGAAAGCACACACAAAAGAGCACTAATGGGACATCCCTGTCTGATCCCATTTTTAATTTTGAAATATTTAGTAAGAAACCCATTACTTTTAACAGAACTTTGAATATCTGTATAAAAAAATCCCTACCCAATTTATAAATCTATCACCAAATCCATACTTTTTAAGAACCTCCCTTAAATAAATATGCCCAACTTTATCGAATGCTTTCTCCTGATCCATTTTAAGTAAATATCCCTCCAATTCTTCATTTTCTATAAGGTCAAGTACATCTCTTATATTAGCAATAGTATCAGCAATATCTCTACCAGGTATACAACAAGACTGACATTTTGATACAATTTTACATAAAATTTGTTTAAATCTATTAGCCATCACTTTGGCTAATATTTTATAATCTACCTGAAGGAGTGAAATAGGTCTATAGTTTTTCAAAAATCTTTTATCTCCTTTTTTCTTAAATATTAAACTAATAATCCCACATCTCATAGACCGAGAAAGCTGAATATTTTTCAATCTCTTCAAACAATTTCAATAGAATGTCTTTCAGTGAACTAAAAAAGTACAATAGAATTCAACTGTAAGACCATCAGAGCGAGGACTTTT
Source organism: Mytilus galloprovincialis (assembly GCF_965363235.1). Classification (NCBI taxonomy): domain Eukaryota; kingdom Metazoa; phylum Mollusca; class Bivalvia; order Mytilida; family Mytilidae; genus Mytilus; species Mytilus galloprovincialis. Next base: position 73,116,853 of record NC_134843.1, read on the forward strand.
ATTTCTAGCCATTTTCTGTAATGCAAATTCAATTTCTTTTACTGTTATATCATCGTCACATAAATCTACATCCTCCTGATTTATTTTAGTATTTACATTTTTAAAAAAATCTTTCATAATATCATCATCTGTTTTAACAGAAGAATACAATTTACTATAAAAATCATACTGCGTATCTAAGATACCTTCAGTATTAGTAACACTCTCATTTTGTTCATTCAATAGTTCTTTAATGCAATGTGACTCTTGCTTTTGCTTTTCCATTTGTAAAACAATATTTAGTGCATTTATCACTCTCTGTAGCCCAAAATGCCTTTGAACGCAGAATTGCTCCTTTACATTTTTGTTCTTCATACACTGACAAATCTAATTTCAAATTTCCATACTGAGCTACATCAATAATTTCCCATAAAGCAATTCTCTCTGATATTCTTTTCAGCTTATTTTGCAGTAAAAAATATTCTGCATTCTTTTCTTTCTGAATTCTTTTTCCAAATACCTGACTAAATTTCTTGATCTTATATTTTAAATTATCCCACCAAATGAGAAACTCTGAATTAAAAAGTGTGCTTTGTTTTTCTTCCTCAATGATATTTCTAATTTTTGAAACATATTCTTCATTTTTCAAAAATGCATTGTTTAAAATCCATAAACCTGGACCTCTTTCAATTTTTTCAAAATTCATTTTTATTTCAACAAAACAGTGATCACTAATTGTAGTATCATAATGATATACACCCTGTACAAAAAATGTCAAATTTCTATTCAATAAAAAATAATCTATTCTTGATTGTTTGAGTTCACCATTGTAAACCATTTTTCTTGAAAATACAAGTTTATCTGGATTTTTAAATCTCCATATATCGTATATATTATGATTAAGCATAATATCATTCAACTTTTTGACCGATTCATCATTTTTGTGTACTGTTTACTACATCTGTCTTTGCAAGACAATGATGTATTCCAGTCACCAACAATAATGATATTTTCAAATAATTTCATATAATCATTTAATTATGGCAACACCTTGCTTATTATTTGTTCCATCACTGTGATAAATATCACCATTATATACATTTTGATATAAGTGCTTTACATTTTGTACAAGTTGGTCATCCCAAAACGTTTCTTGAAATAACATAAAATCAACATTTTTTCAGACATAATAGACACATACTTTTTAAATTTGTCTATATTTCTAATTCCATTACAATTGTGACTTACACGTAGAACCATCATTGTAAGTAAAAAAATACATATTTTAAGATGATCCATTATTAACATTTTTGTCATAGGGCATCGATCTTACTCTCATTTTAGCACTATTCACATTAGGAGTATGCTTAGTTTTATTCCTTCTCTTCACTGATGACTTTTGGGATGGTGTCTGAGAAAGCTCATCGCCCCCCTCAGACACATCCATTAAACCTTCTATCACGTTATATTGTCCATCAGTACCTGAGGCACCAACAGGCGAGATATTATCTAAATCTCCGATTCCAGTTCTGGTGACATCACCACCAGAAGAGGAATCAGCAACAATTGAAACATCTATCTTTTCATCATCCTTTGCATTACTATCTTTACATTCGATACTACTTTCCTTATTTTCATGTATAATAACTTCAGTTTGAATCTGAATAGAATCATACTTGTTTTGATTTTCATGTACAATAGTTTGTTTTACAATTTTATCATTTTGTTCATTTGTAACTGTCATATTATCAGAAGTATCTTGACTGTTTCTTTCTTTCTTTTCATCATCTCTTTCATCTACCACTATGTCTTCATCTAACTCATCAGCCTTCGGAACATCACCATTTGACACTTTACCATTTACCAATATACCATTTACCACTTCACCATTCACCACTTTGCCATTCACCATTTTACCATTCACCGCTTTACCAATTGCCACATCACACTTAAACGTCCACTCGACCACCCCCAAGTCCAACGCCTTAACCACTCGGCCACCACAATGTTACAATTGGGGATCTTAAATGGTTACATGAATCTCTAGCTACTTATCACAATGTTCGCATTTCATTTGTAAGTCGCAATTGTGTAGTTCAAATACCGCAAACGAAAAATAATCAAATATACAGCCTTTTCATCGAAAATCCCGTGCAATTCAACTTATTTCATGCTGAAACATTCAATTAAGTTAAACTGTATGGTTTGCCAACCTGAGTACCGTTACTGTAAGAATTTCCATAATTGTATATAAAGAGCGAAAGAAATTACTAGTTTATTATCGAACATAAACGAACATTTGACCGGAAAACAATTCTATTCGCATCACGGAAGCATTTTTACATAAAATATTTGTTTTTCTTCCATAAAATAGCCTTTTCAATAGTCGTCAGGCGCGAAAAGGACGATAACTCAATTTTAGAATTAAATATTTTTGGAGACGGTCAATTTCCGGAATTGCATGCTTTATCATCACGACTTTTTTGTTTGGCCGTCGACGACAGAACTATTGCTGCATTCTTTGACTCTAAGATATATTTAACAAGGCAGTATTATCAATGTATTATCGTGGTATCAATATACGTTAGTAATGCTAGATACCTGAATTAATTGTAATTTTGGCAAGGACAATGCATCCCTTCCCCTGAAAACATGATTTTGTAAAACATCACTTATCGGCATCTCCGGGCGGCAAACCAAATCAATTTCTCGATGATCTTTACTACAACATTCTGGTTGTTTTTAATTGCTACATACTACCGGTTTTTTTATATGCGTGTTTGTTTACATTATGAACAAATGTGAGTAACATTCTAGGTCGAGTTGTCGTTCATAGTGTATAGTTTGTTCCAAACCATTAGTTGTTTCTGGTACAGGTTGGCAGTTTTTATCCATAATAAAGTTGTTGCAACTAAAATACATGTAATCTTCAGTGTGTGAATGTGTTTTTTTCTTTTTTTTAATTAGTAATTGTTGATAAAAACAAAATGTTTAAAATACATTTGGAGACAGGATTGTCATGTAAATATTATTTCCCTTGTTTAAAAATAGAAATTGCGTGTTTCCTTATTTAACAATTTACATGCCACTTTTCAGTACATATTTGATAAATTGAATAGATATTGCTGTTTTAAATTCATTATTTAAGATAATTATTTATGTTCTAAAGTTCAGTATTTGCAGTGTTGCTTATCATTTATAACCTTTTTTGAAAGACTTAATCATTTTATATAAGCCGTTTGGAAGAATATTGTTGATTAAATGCCCTCTATAGCGCTATACATGGCTGCCTAGGCTTAAGTTGTATATGGTTTGTTGACATCTCTAACTAATTGAGATGTTTGTGGACTGAAGTTCAGTCCCACCAAGGGTAGCTGTGTACTGCTGGATGCATTTTTAACTAATACGGTCATGCAAAGCTACATTTCTCTACTGTTGGTCTACATAATCAAAAATCTACTATTGGTTGAATTATATATTGGTTTAATTTATTTTTTTTAATTTAGATAGCACTATTACATTCGTCTTCCTATTTATCAGTTGTCAAATAAGACCAATCTATGGTCTGCATTCCCTGCATAATTGATCCTTTTACGTATACATACATGGCAGACCCCCGCTCCCTTATTTCTTTAATGGCTTTCAATTATTTGGTGGACAGGGGAATTGATTCCCAATTCCCTCCTTAAACTCCTACTTCACTCCATATTCTGTTCCTCAGCACTCCTATTTTTTTCATCAACATGCATTATCCATGTTTTAACGACACTTTTCTCACGATTAAAAACACCCTGTCTCAAGCTTTCATCCATCAAATTCTCATTTCTAGTGCTCTCATTCCATAGTTCCCATAATTATGTCCACCACCTTATCAGTGTCACAATGACTCGCACCCATTAACAACCCAGCATTCGGCAATAAATTATATTATACCACCTGATTTCTCTTCTACATGCAAAAATTACGAGTCAGATTTGTTTGCTTTGAAATAATGGCCATTTTTTCACACATCTCGTTTTTAACTCCCATGCATATTTTATTACTATCAGCTACATGGCCTCAACGCACACAATACAAACTATCTTTTCACAAAAACACAAAGATTACATAACAAATACATATTCAGGGTTTCTACTAAAGTTTACCTTGCGAGCCCAAAATGAGGAATTAATTATAAAACATGGTTAAGCAAAATACATATCTAGAAGATGTTTTAAAAATAGACTATAGTTGATGAGTTATCGCCACGTGTAACAAGATTTATCTTTTCTGGGATTTAAACACATTGAGATTGAAATTGAATTGTCTCCCTTTGATAACAGCTAGTACCAAAGCACGATTATTTGTTTAGTGATTTTTTATTGATTAACAATAATTTAATAAAGGAATAGGATAATACCTTCAATTTCGAGGTCTCACACAGGCTTTTTCACCTATTATTCTAATTTTACATTAAAAACCCAAATTTTGATGAAAAGGCTACATAAAAGTGTACTGCATGGGGATATAATATCTGCCGTTGCAGTTAATTTTAACGTTACTCCTGCCATGATTGCAGTTGCGCTATTAGGAAAAATACTGCGGTTACAATTTAAAGCATTACTTACTTTTCTAGCAGCAACTGTAGATGTATATTTCGGAACTTTGATTGCATTGCTTATTCGATATTATAAGGAGCTGCACTTGCGTACAATTCATATAGTTACAGGCAAGATGTCAATTTGGTGTAATAATATAAGACTAGTGCGGGTGGGGTTCGAACCCACGCGGACATACGTCCATTAGAACTTAAGTCCAACGCCTTAACCACTCGGCCACCACAATGTTACAATTGTGGATCTTAAATGGTTACATGAATCTCTAGCTACTTATCACAATGTTCGCATTTCATTTGTAATTGGCAATTGTGTAGATCAAATACCGCAAACGAAAAATAATCAAATAGACAGCCTTTTCATCGAAAATCCCGTGCAATTCAACTTATTTCATGCTGAAACATTCAATTAAGTTAAACTGTATGTCTTGCCAACATGAGTACCGTTACTGTAAGAATTTCCATAATTGTATATAAAGAGCGAAAGAAATTACTAGTTTATTATCTCATAAACGAACATTTGACCGGAAAAAAAATCCATTCGCATCACGGAAGCATTTTTACATAAAATATTTGTTTTTCTTCCATAAAAGTGTACTGCATGGGCATATAATATCTGCCGTTGCAGATAATTTTAGCGTTACTCCTGCCATGATTGCAGTTGCGCTATTAGGAAAAATACTGCGGTTACAATTTAAAGCATTACTTACTGTTCTAGCAGCAACTGTAGATTAATATTTCGGAACTTTGATTGCGTTGCTTATTCGATATTATAAGGAGCTGCACTTGCGTACAACTCATTCAGTTACAGGCAAGATGTCAATTTGGTGTAATAAAAATAAGACTAGTGCGGGTGGGGTTCGAACCCACGCGGACATACGTCCATTTGAACTTAAGTCCAACTTTTTTTTTATCATTAAAATTATTTATTTACTATTTACATAAAAACACCAAGAGACAAACCTCTTTGGTGCCATCTTTGGTATGTACAGAGTTGTTAGTATTAACTTTTTTGTTAGTAATTATTTCCATCTAGATATATTTTTTAAAAGACAAGTGTTTATAAAACAATGACAATTAATTCAATGTATACCACAAGAGAGATATCTCTAATGCTTTCTCAAAAGTCAAACACACCTTTTTGACATTAATTTTTCGGACACTTTTCCTTTTTCCAAAATTGTAAAGTTCTTTTAACGGTTCAAAATAAAATATTCAGAAAATGCTAGTTAACAATTGTAATCAGTTTGATATAGATTTCATGTGTTTAAAAAAATAAAATTATTTTGTCGTTTTCAATACGCAGTAAGGAATTATTGCGTAAAAAATATTTATCGAAGATCTGTCGTTGATGTTTTATTTTGTAATAAGTGTATGCATATTCTATGCATTTAGTAATTGTAAATTTGAATAGTCTCACTGTGTCTATTTCTTTGTTATGAAACACTTTAAGATTGCGTGTTTTGAAGATGCATAATCTAGCTATACTCAGAAAAAAGTTCAAAAAATATGTGTTCACAATCTTTGAACTACCAAGGTACCCAAATATCATCAGTTCCTCATAATTTATCAAATTCACAACATCAGGGGGATAATCAATAAAAATGTTATGTAACATATCTTTCAGAAAGTTATGTATCGGGGTCAACTTCGGACATAAGGCAAACAGGTGTAACAAGTTTTCTGTATATAGGCCGCACGCTTTGCATGTGTTGCTGACCACTTGACCAAATTTAAACAACTTTTCTAAGGTAAAAATAGCCCTGTGAACCATCCTATAGTTCCGACAATGACAGTCAGGAGGTAGACCATTCTGATTGGTTACTGAATATAATCTAGTAAAATTGATCGACGGATATTTCTCCGCCCAATGCTTTTCAGCTGTGGGCGTTTCAAACATTTCTGACAGTAAGAGTTTGTAAAATAATTTTGTAACTGCCCCTAAAAACGGAACTTCTCTGTCGTTTTCAAAACAAATACGTAATTTCGGAATACTCTCGGCATTTAACGGGTTTATGGATTTCAGTAAAATTTTCCACGTTTCAGGAATACATCTTAAAATCTTGTCGTATGCAGCTTTTATTTCATGTGGTTTTTCGTCAGGAAAATTTTGTTGAATTATTTCTACTATCGAACCGGAAGTATAAAATCCGGGAATTACTTCATAACAGATGTCTTTTATCTGGATCAAACCTGAGTGAATGAATTTTTCGAAAAGAAGCATTTTACCGTTTAGCTTTATATTTGGATTACAAAAAATAGGATTATCGTACACATATTGAATTTCAATTTCAAATTTTAACTTGGATTTTATTCTATAATAGGCATTAAACAATTCTTGATAATAAAGTGGTAAGTGTTTCAAATGCTTGGAATTCAAATACGTGAACACAATATTTTGTTTTAAATCCATATTTAATGAAATAATCAAGTGCACTTTTCCAAATTGATTGACAATTCGGGTCAAGATATTTTCTAAGGAATTTTAATCTAAAAGCTTGCATTTTTAGAAAAATTTCAGGAATATTTAAACCTCCTACTAATTTTTCACCAATTATTGTTTGATACTTTACCAAATGGGACTTATGTTGTTATGATATTGTAATTATTATGTTTATTTATGTTGGCCTAATTTGTGTTGTATGGCCTGATAGTTGTTTACCAAATAATCTTATAACTGTGCAGTTTAGGAATGATTGGAACTTTCTAGAATGATCCTTATAAAAGATGCGTAATTTAAACTTCTACGTTATTCCAGAAACTTCCGTTGTAACTTTCCAGGATTTTCCACAATGTTCCATTATAGAGTGTTCTAGAATTTTCCATGACAACACTATATATACAGACACTAAAGTTAAACTCTCATAATTAAACTTGGACTTAGACATTGATAGACATTAGTATTCACGGCATTTGGATTGACACTTTTATTCTACAAACAACATCATACTGGATTGTGACCTTAGTAGTGAACATAATATTCAGATTGGATTCCGAAAGATTTCCGGATACAGATAAAGATAAAAGAGTGGACTCATATTTTGACAGTTAAGTTATCAGTAATATTTGTAAAATACTTCTTGTAAACTTTTGTATAATAAATATTGTTAAATTTTAGTATTGATTTGTGTCTTTTGTTGGCTACAATTTAAAGGCGATTTCTGGCCGTAACAATGTTGCCAAAGAAATTTTAAAACTATTAATCGAATTTCGTTTTTTATGTTCTCTGGTAGCGGGCATACTGTTAAAGTATAATAAAATCTAGACATTATAAGCGATGTAAGAACAACTGCTCTACCAGGTAGTGTTAGATCTCTTTTATTCCAAAAAAATAAAATTGTTTTAATTTTTTTAATTTTATCTTTCCAATTCAATAATTCACATAACTGTTTATCTTTACCAACATAAATTCCTAGAACTTTAGTTACAGTTTCACAACGCTGAATTTGCAATGTATTTAGTTCTTGATCGTTTATGCTACCAGAACCTAAGCATAAAATTTCAGATTTTTGTTTATTAATTTTAGCACCTGACGTTTCACTATATAGATTCAAAATTTTAAATGTTTCTTTTATAGAATTTTTGTCGGCAGTAAAAATATTAGTATCATCTGCATGTTGAAAAATTTTGCTTCTTTATTTGAATTAGGAATAACAACACCTTTAATATTTTTATTCTTTATTATTGCCTGCCCTAATGGTTCCGCAACTAGAACGTAAAGGAGAGCAGACACGGGACATCCTTGTTTTATTGAATTATTTAGTTAAACATATTTTGTTAAAAAGCCATTTCATTTTACGCTACTGTTTACATTTTTATAAAATATTTTTATCCACTGAATGAATTTTGGACCAAAGCCAAATTTTTCTAAAACTAAATAATCATGATCAACTTTGTCAAAAGCCTTTTCCTGGTCAACTTTTATAAGAAAAGCTTCTAAATCATCGTTTTCAATTATTTCAATTAAATCTCTAATACTTGCAGTTGTATCTGCAATATCTCGTCCAGGGATACAACACGTTTGATAAATAGAAATCAATTTCGGCAAAACAAATTTTAGTCTGTTGGACATTATTCTAGCCATTATTTTATAATCCACACATAACAATGAAATGGGTCTAAAGTTTTTTAACATATTTTTGTCTCCTTTATTTTTATAGACCAAAGTAATTATGCCATGTCTCATAGATCTTGTCATAAGTTTTTCTTCTTCAACGGCTTTAAAAATTTTCAAAAATATATCTCCGAACGAATGGAAGAAATGACAAAAAAATTCCACAGTTAGTCCATCGGGACCCGGGGATTTATTTTTAGACATACTAAATAAAGCGGCTTTTATGTCATTTAAACTAAATTCCGCTTCTAAATTTTCCATATCATCTTCAGAAACTTTTTCCGAAATAAAATTTAAAATTTCATTTGCTTTATCTTTGTTTATTGATGTACAAGAATATAAATCTTTATAAAATTTTTGAACTTCATCAAGAATTGCCTCCGTAGATGTGACTATATCATTATCACTATTTTTAATTCTTTTATAACATTACAGTTTTGTTTATATTTTTCAAGTTGTAAAACATACTTAGAATTTTTGTCACCATCTATTGCCTAATGGGCTTTAGAACGCAAAATTGCGCCTTTACAAATGTTTTCTTCATGACATTTTAATTTTAATTTAACTTCCTCAAATTTATTTAAGTCAACAATTTCATAAATAGCTACGGCTAATGAAATTTTTTCGAATTCTCTTTGAATTTTAAAATATTCCGATTTTTCGGCACGGGGTTTATCTTGCGCAATAACTTTTGCTAATTGTTTTATTTTATATTTTAAATTATCATACCAAACCAACGGTTCGTCATCATAAAGAGGACATTGTTTTTCGGTTTCAATTATTTTTTTTATTTTATTTACAAACTCTTCGTCATCGTTGTTGAATATCCATAAACCCGGGCCTCTTTCAATTTCACTAAAATCTATATTCAGATTTACAAAAGAATGATCACTGAACGCATTATGTTTATAATAAACGTTCTTCACGAATACAGAAAAGGACTTTGGAATAAATATAAAATCCAATTTACTCTGAATTAAATTATTTTGTACAACTCGACGCCAAGAGAATATTCGTGACGTTAAATTTCTTGCTCGCCATATATCATAAATATTAAAATTTTCGCACAACTGATTTATTGTTTTATATGATTTGTCTTCTGTGTGTTGTGTTTTTCCGCACCTGTCAATTTTTGACATAGATGTGTTCATATCACCCAACAAAATAATATTTTCTGTATTTATCAATTTTCCGCTAAAATTTTCGAAAAATGTAGTTCTCTCAAGAACAGAATTAGGTGCGTAACAATTAACAATATTTATTAATTTATCATCTTGTTGTAATTGAATATGTACACATCATTCTACCGTCAAAACTTTGTATATAATTTACTTCATGTTCAACCTCAAAAAGCAACACCTTGTCTATGTGTTTCTGCACATGAATAAAATATTTAACCATTCCAAAACTTAGCAAAACTAGTAACTAAATCATCTGACCAAAAGGTTTCTTGGATAGCTATAACATCATAATAATTTTCCGAACAAAAAGAACAAAACTTTTGGAATTTTGACTGATCCCTCAAACCACTAGCATTAATAGATACAAAATTAACCATTAGTACAAAAAGTAAGAAAGAAAGTAAGTTTGTACCTATGAACTTGAATTTGATTCTTTATTCTTGGGTTCCCTCCTAAATTTTTTAAGCTCATCTGAAGAAAATTTTAGAGATGTAACCAAACGTTTCCTCCTAACTTTACTCATATTCGCAGCCAATTCCTCGTCGGTCATTTCAATATCAGCTTCCTTAGACTCATCAACTTCTGCATTTTTACCAACAGTATCAGTTAAATTAGATCTACGAGGAACTGGCTGTGGTTCTAATTTTGATGGGCTAGACCCCCCTTTTTATGCATTTTATTATCAACATTTACTGTCTCTTGTTTGTTTGAATGTTCATCATCAGTCGTCAAATCTAGTTCATCATTATCAACACCAGACATTTGTTTTTCATCGGAAACTATAACATCATTGTCTATTTTAGCGTTTTCATCAAATTGTTCATCTTTGACATCGTCGTCAGCATCACTTTCCTCCATGGTATCATCATCATCACCGTCACTTTTCGGTGTGTTATCATCGTCATCATCACCTTGCTCCATGTTACCATCATTACTATTGGCTCCATCCGTATGCTCGTCTCCAGCTTCATTCTCGTTCATACCATCATTTTCTTGGTGTTCAGTGTTTGTTTCACGTTCAGGAATGTCAGAATTTGTTTCGTTTCCTGTGTCATCATTAGTTGTTTCATTTTCATTTCTACCCCTGTTCCAAACCGGCTCACACCGACAGTATGATAACACTTTATGACATGTTTCACACGGCGGGGTTTGACAAGCTCTTGCTAGGTGTCCGAAGCGTTTACACTTGTAGCAAATGTTATCAGGACAATTTGCATAAACATGACTTGTCTCAAAACACTGGGTACAGACTCTCTTCTGTTCGTCATGGATTACTTTTATATATTCAAATGAACTCACGCCAGTTGAAAGTTTCATAGTATATGGTAGACTTTGTCGTTCAGGGGAAATTCTTACTACTACATACCGTGTTCCATTAGCAACGTCCGTACCAGGGTGCATTTTCCGCTTAATAGGCGACTTGAGTGTTACACCAAACTCCAGTAATTTCTCACGTATTTCTGAATCGGGCACATAATGTGAAACGTTAAAAAAACTGACAACTTTTTCACGCGAAAATATAGCTCTGGGTTTAAAATTAGAGTCATTCACCTTGAAACCTGTATCAACTATCAAGTCCAAAGCATCTTTATCAGTTAACGTCAGCTCATAACTATTACCGCTTTTTGGAACACATGCAAGGACTGTTCCCTCACCAACTTCTTTTTCCACATTAGCGATGACATCGGCAGCTTTTATATTCCGATTATCACCTACATCCACTAACACAGTTTTCTCTTTAATGGAACGACCATCCCCCTTCCACCAGACATGGTGAAGGGAGGTGAGAAAGTCTTAATAAGTGTCAAAAATGCACAAAATATGGCCACAAATAGTTCTACTAAAACAATCTATGGAATAATATTGACTAACCATCAACGGATGGTTAGTCATACAACACAAACTTAATAGATTTTTCTCTGGTTTAGAAGGCACGTCTTCGTTATCCAAATCCAAAACCAGAAGCTACAGATGGGGGTCTTAAATGGTTACATGAATCTATAGCTACTTATCACAATGTTCGCATTTCATTTGTAAGGCGCAATTGTGTAGATCAAATACCGCAAAGGAAAAATAATCAAATAGACAGCCTTTTCATCGAAAATCCCGTGCAATTCAACTGATTTCATGCTGAAACATTCAATTAAGTGAAACTTGATGTTTTGTCAACCCGAGTACCGTTACTGTAAGAATTTTCATAATTGCGAGAGAAAAAAAAGTTTATTATCTCATAAACGATCATTTCACCGAAAGAAAAAAAAATCAATTCGCATCACGGGAGCAATTTTACATACAATATTTTTCCTTTTCATAAAAGTGTACTGCAAGGGCATATGATATCTGCTTAGTCATTTTTAGTGTTACTCCTGATTGCAGTTGCGCTATTAGGAAAAAATACTGCGGTAACAATTTAAAGCATTACTTACTGTTCTAGCAGCAACTGTAGATCTATATTTGGGAACTTTGATTGCATTGCTTATTCGATATTATAAGGAGCTTCACTTGCGTACAATTCACTCAGTTTCAGGCAAAATTTCAATTTGGTGTAATAAAAATAAGACTAGTGCGGGTGGGGTTCGAACCCACGCGGACATACGTCCATTGGAACTTAAGTCCAACGCCTTAACCACTCGGCCACCACACTGTTACAGATGGGGATCTTAAATGGTTACATGAATCTATAGCTACTTATCACAATGTTCGCATTTCATTTGTAAGGCGCAATTGTGTAGATCAAATACCGCAAAGGAAAAATAATCAAATAGACAGCCTTTTCATCGAAAATCCCGTGCAATTCAACTGATTTCATGCTGAAACATTCAATTAAGTGAAACTTGATGTTTTGTCAACCCGAGTACCGTTACTGTAAGAATTTTCATAATTGCGAGAGAAAAAAAAGTTTATTATCTCATAAACGATCATTTCACCGAAAGAAAAAAAAATCAATTCGCATCACGGGAGCAATTTTACATACAATATTTTTCCTTTTCATAAAAGTGTACTGCAAGGGCATATGATATCTGCTTAGTCATTTTTAGTGTTACTCCTGATTGCAGTTGCGCTATTAGGAAAAAATACTGCGGTAACAATTTAAAGCATTACTTACTGTTCTAGCAGCAACTGTAGGTCTATATTTGGGAACTTTGATCGCATTGCTTATTCGATATTATAAGGAGCTTCACTTGCGTACAATTCACTCAGTTTCAGGCAAAATTGCAATTTGGTGTAATAAAAATAAGACTAGTGCGGGTGGGGTTCGAACCCACGCGGACATACGTCCATTGGAACTTAAGTCCAACGCCTTAACCACTCGGCCACCACACTGTTACAGATGGGGATCTTAAATGGTTACATGAATCTATAGCTACTTATCACAATGTTCGCATTTCATTTGTAAGGCGCAATTGTGTAGATCAAATACCGCAAAGGAAAAATAATCAAATAGACAGCCTTTTCATCGAAAATCCCGTGCAATTCAACTGATTTCATGCTGAAACATTCAATTAAGTGAAACTTGATGTTTTGTCAACCCGAGTACCGTTACTGTAAGAATTTTCATAATTGCGAGAGAAAAAAAAGTTTATTATCTCATAAACGATCATTTCACCGAAAGAAAAAAAAAAATCAATTCGCATCACGGGAGCAATTTTACATACAATATTTTTCCTTTTCATAAAAGTGTACTGCAAGGGCATATGATATCTGCTTAGTCATTTTTAGTGTTACTCCTGATTGCAGTTGCGCTATTAGGAAAAAATACTGCGGTAACAATTTAAAGCATTACTTACTGTTCTAGCAGCAACTGTAGGTCTATATTTGGGAACTTTGATCGCATTGCTTATTCGATATTATAAGGAGCTTCACTTGCGTACAATTCACTCAGTTTCAGGCAAAATTTCAATTTGGTGTAATAAAAATAAGACTAGTGCGGGTGGGGTTCGAACCCACGCGGACATACGTCCATTGGAACTTAAGTCCAACGCCTTAACCACTCGGCCACCACACTGTTACAGATGGGGATCTTAAATGGTTACATGAATCTATAGCTACTTATCACAATGTTCGCATTTCATTTGTAAGGCGCAATTGTGTAGATCAAATACCGCAAAGGAAAAATAATCAAATAGACAGCCTTTTCATCGAAAATCCCGTGCAATTCAACTGATTTCATGCTGAAACATTCAATTAAGTGAAACTTGATGTTTTGTCAACCCGAGTACCGTTACTGTAAGAATTTTCATAATTGCGAGAGAAAAAAAAGTTTATTATCTCATAAACGATCATTTCACCGAAAGAAAAAAAAATCAATTCGCATCACGGGAGCAATTTTACATACAATATTTTTCCTTTTCATAAAAGTGTACTGCAAGGGCATATGATATCTGCTTAGTCATTTTTAGTGTTACTCCTGATTGCAGTTGCGCTATTAGGAAAAAATACTGCGGTAACAATTTAAAGCATTACTTACTGTTCTAGCAGCAACTGTAGGTCTATATTTGGGAACTTTGATCGCATTGCTTATTCGATATTATAAGGAGCTTCACTTGCGTACAATTCACTCAGTTTCAGGCAAAATTTCAATTTGGTGTAATAAAAATAAGACTAGTGCGGGTGGGGTTCGAACCCACGCGGACATACGTCCATTGGAACTTAAGTCCAACGCCTTAACCACTCGGCCACCACACTGTTACAGATGGGGATCTTAAATGGTTACATGAATCTATAGCTACTTATCACAATGTTCGCATTTCATTTGTAAGGCGCAATTGTGTAGATCAAATACCGCAAAGGAAAAATAATCAAATAGACAGCCTTTTCATCGAAAATCCCGTGCAATTCAACTGATTTCATGCTGAAACATTCAATTAAGTGAAACTTGATGTTTTGTCAACCCGAGTACCGTTACTGTAAGAATTTTCATAATTGCGAGAGAAAAAAAAGTTTATTATCTCATAAACGATCATTTCACCGAAAGAAAAAAAAAATCAATTCGCATCACGGGAGCAATTTTACATACAATATTTTTCCTTTTCATAAAAGTGTACTGCAAGGGCATATGATATCTGCTTAGTCATTTTTAGTGTTACTCCTGATTGCAGTTGCGCTATTAGGAAAAAATACTGCGGTAACAATTTAAAGCATTACTTACTGTTCTAGCAGCAACTGTAGGTCTATATTTGGGAACTTTGATCGCATTGCTTATTCGATATTATAAGGAGCTTCACTTGCGTACAATTCACTCAGTTTCAGGCAAAATTTCAATTTGGTGTAATAAAAATAAGACTAGTGCGGGTGGGGTTCGAACCCACGCGGACATACGTCCATTGGAACTTAAGTCCAACGCCTTAACCACTCGGCCACCACACTGTTACAGATGGGGATCTTAAATGGTTACATGAATCTATAGCTACTTATCACAATGTTCGCATTTCATTTGTAAGGCGCAATTGTGTAGATCAAGTACCGCAAAGGAAAAATAATCAAATAGACAGCCTTTTCATCGAAAATCCCGTGCAATTCAACTGATTTCATGCTGAAACATTCAATTAAGTGAAACTTGATGTTTTGTCAACCCGAGTACCGTTACTGTAAGAATTTTCATAATTGCGAGAGAAAAAAAAGTTTATTATCTCATAAACGATCATTTCACCGAAAGAAAAAAAAAATCAATTCGCATCACGGGAGCAATTTTACATACAATATTTTTCCTTTTCATAAAAGTGTACTGCAAGGGCATATGATATCTGCTTAGTCATTTTTAGTGTTACTCCTGATTGCAGTTGCGCTATTAGGAAAAAATACTGCGGTAACAATTTAAAGCATTACTTACTGTTCTAGCAGCAACTGTAGGTCTATATTTGGGAACTTTGATCGCATTGCTTATTCGATATTATAAGGAGCTTCACTTGCGTACAATTCACTCAGTTTCAGGCAAAATTTCAATTTGGTGTAATAAAAATAAGACTAGTGCGGGTGGGGTTCGAACCCACGCGGACATACGTCCATTGGAACTTAAGTCCAACGCCTTAACCACTCGGCCACCACACTGTTACAGATGGGGATCTTAAATGGTTACATGAATCTATAGCTACTTATCACAATGTTCGCATTTCATTTGTAAGGCGCAATTGTGTAGATCAAGTACCGCAAAGGAAAAATAATCAAATAGACAGCCTTTTCATCGAAAATCCCGTGCAATTCAACTGATTTCATGCTGAAACATTCAATTAAGTGAAACTTGATGTTTTGTCAACCCGAGTACCGTTACTGTAAGAATTTTCATAATTGCGAGAGAAAAAAAAGTTTATTATCTCATAAACGATCATTTCACCGAAAGAAAAAAAAATCAATTCGCATCACGGGAGCAATTTTACATACAATATTTTTCCTTTTCATAAAAGTGTACTGCAAGGGCATATGATATCTGCTTAGTCATTTTTAGTGTTACTCCTGATTGCAGTTGCGCTATTAGGAAAAAATACTGCGGTAACAATTTAAAGCATTACTTACTGTTCTAGCAGCAACTGTAGGTCTATATTTGGGAACTTTGATCGCATTGCTTATTCGATATTATAAGGAGCTTCACTTGCGTACAATTCACTCAGTTTCAGGCAAAATTTCAATTTGGTGTAATAAAAATAAGACTAGTGCGGGTGGGGTTCGAACCCACGCGGACATACGTCCATTGGAACTTAAGTCCAACGCCTTAACCACTCGGCCACCACACTGTTACAGATGGGGATCTTAAATGGTTACATGAATCTATAGCTACTTATCACAATGTTCGCATTTCATTTGTAAGGCGCAATTGTGTAGATCAAATACCGCAAAGGAAAAATAATCAAATAGACAGCCTTTTCATCGAAAATCCCGTGCAATTCAACTGATTTCATGCTGAAACATTCAATTAAGTGAAACTTGATGTTTTGTCAACCCGAGTACCGTTACTGTAAGAATTTTCATAATTGCGAGAGAAAAAAAAGTTTATTATCTCATAAACGATCATTTCACCGAAAGAAAAAAAAAATCAATTCGCATCACGGGAGCAATTTTACATACAATATTTTTCCTTTTCATAAAAGTGTACTGCAAGGGCATATGATATCTGCTTAGTCATTTTTAGTGTTACTCCTGATTGCAGTTGCGCTATTAGGAAAAAATACTGCGGTAACAATTTAAAGCATTACTTACTGTTCTAGCAGCAACTGTAGGTCTATATTTGGGAACTTTGATCGCATTGCTTATTCGATATTATAAGGAGCTTCACTTGCGTACAATTCACTCAGTTTCAGGCAAAATTTCAATTTGGTGTAATAAAAATAAGACTAGTGCGGGTGGGGTTCGAACCCACGCGGACATACGTCCATTGGAACTTAAGTCCAACGCCTTAACCACTCGGCCACCACACTGTTACAGATGGGGATCTTAAATGGTTACATGAATCTATAGCTACTTATCACAATGTTCGCATTTCATTTGTAAGGCGCAATTGTGTAGATCAAGTACCGCAAAGGAAAAATAATCAAATAGACAGCCTTTTCATCGAAAATCCCGTGCAATTCAACTGATTTCATGCTGAAACATTCAATTAAGTGAAACTTGATGTTTTGTCAACCCGAGTACCGTTACTGTAAGAATTTTCATAATTGCGAGAGAAAAAAAAGTTTATTATCTCATAAACGATCATTTCACCGAAAGAAAAAAAAAATCAATTCGCATCACGGGAGCAATTTTACATACAATATTTTTCCTTTTCATAAAAGTGTACTGCAAGGGCATATGATATCTGCTTAGTCATTTTTAGTGTTACTCCTGATTGCAGTTGCGCTATTAGGAAAAAATACTGCGGTAACAATTTAAAGCATTACTTACTGTTCTAGCAGCAACTGTAGGTCTATATTTGGGAACTTTGATCGCATTGCTTATTCGATATTATAAGGAGCTTCACTTGCGTACAATTCACTCAGTTTCAGGCAAAATTTCAATTTGGTGTAATAAAAATAAGACTAGTGCGGGTGGGGTTCGAACCCACGCGGACATACGTCCATTGGAACTTAAGTCCAACGCCTTAACCACTCGGCCACCACACTGTTACAGATGGGGATCTTAAATGGTTACATGAATCTATAGCTACTTATCACAATGTTCGCATTTCATTTGTAAGGCGCAATTGTGTAGATCAAGTACCGCAAAGGAAAAATAATCAAATAGACAGCCTTTTCATCGAAAATCCCGTGCAATTCAACTGATTTCATGCTGAAACATTCAATTAAGTGAAACTTGATGTTTTGTCAACCCGAGTACCGTTACTGTAAGAATTTTCATAATTGCGAGAGAAAAAAAAGTTTATTATCTCATAAACGATCATTTCACCGAAAGAAAAAAAAAATCAATTCGCATCACGGGAGCAATTTTACATACAATATTTTTCCTTTTCATAAAAGTGTACTGCAAGGGCATATGATATCTGCTTAGTCATTTTTAGTGTTACTCCTGATTGCAGTTGCGCTATTAGGAAAAAATACTGCGGTAACAATTTAAAGCATTACTTACTGTTCTAGCAGCAACTGTAGGTCTATATTTGGGAACTTTGATCGCATTGCTTATTCGATATTATAAGGAGCTTCACTTGCGTACAATTCACTCAGTTTCAGGCAAAATTTCAATTTGGTGTAATAAAAATAAGACTAGTGCGGGTGGGGTTCGAACCCACGCGGACATACGTCCATTGGAACTTAAGTCCAACGCCTTAACCACTCGGCCACCACACTGTTACAGATGGGGATCTTAAATGGTTACATGAATCTATAGCTACTTATCACAATGTTCGCATTTCATTTGTAAGGCGCAATTGTGTAGATCAAATACCGCAAAGGAAAAATAATCAAATAGACAGCCTTTTCATCGAAAATCCCGTGCAATTCAACTGATTTCATGCTGAAACATTCAATTAAGTGAAACTTGATGTTTTGTCAACCCGAGTACCGTTACTGTAAGAATTTTCATAATTGCGAGAGAAAAAAAAGTTTATTATCTCATAAACGATCATTTCACCGAAAGAAAAAAAAAATCAATTCGCATCACGGGAGCAATTTTACATACAATATTTTTCCTTTTCATAAAAGTGTACTGCAAGGGCATATGATATCTGCTTAGTCATTTTTAGTGTTACTCCTGATTGCAGTTGCGCTATTAGGAAAAAATACTGCGGTAACAATTTAAAGCATTACTTACTGTTCTAGCAGCAACTGTAGGTCTATATTTGGGAACTTTGATCGCATTGCTTATTCGATATTATAAGGAGCTTCACTTGCGTACAATTCACTCAGTTTCAGGCAAAATTTCAATTTGGTGTAATAAAAATAAGACTAGTGCGGGTGGGGTTCGAACCCACGCGGACATACGTCCATTGGAACTTAAGTCCAACGCCTTAACCACTCGGCCACCACACTGTTACAGATGGGGATCTTAAATGGTTACATGAATCTATAGCTACTTATCACAATGTTCGCATTTCATTTGTAAGGCGCAATTGTGTAGATCAAGTACCGCAAAGGAAAAATAATCAAATAGACAGCCTTTTCATCGAAAATCCCGTGCAATTCAACTGATTTCATGCTGAAACATTCAATTAAGTGAAACTTGATGTTTTGTCAACCCGAGTACCGTTACTGTAAGAATTTTCATAATTGCGAGAGAAAAAAAAGTTTATTATCTCATAAACGATCATTTCACCGAAAGAAAAAAAAAATCAATTCGCATCACGGGAGCAATTTTACATACAATATTTTTCCTTTTCATAAAAGTGTACTGCAAGGGCATATGATATCTGCTTAGTCATTTTTAGTGTTACTCCTGATTGCAGTTGCGCTATTAGGAAAAAATACTGCGGTAACAATTTAAAGCATTACTTACTGTTCTAGCAGCAACTGTAGGTCTATATTTGGGAACTTTGATCGCATTGCTTATTCGATATTATAAGGAGCTTCACTTGCGTACAATTCACTCAGTTTCAGGCAAAATTTCAATTTGGTGTAATAAAAATAAGACTAGTGCGGGTGGGGTTCGAACCCACGCGGACATACGTCCATTGGAACTTAAGTCCAACGCCTTAACCACTCGGCCACCACACTGTTACAGATGGGGATCTTAAATGGTTACATGAATCTATAGCTACTTATCACAATGTTCGCATTTCATTTGTAAGGCGCAATTGTGTAGATCAAGTACCGCAAAGGAAAAATAATCAAATAGACAGCCTTTTCATCGAAAATCCCGTGCAATTCAACTGATTTCATGCTGAAACATTCAATTAAGTGAAACTTGATGTTTTGTCAACCCGAGTACCGTTACTGTAAGAATTTTCATAATTGCGAGAGAAAAAAAAGTTTATTATCTCATAAACGATCATTTCACCGAAAGAAAAAAAAAATCAATTCGCATCACGGGAGCAATTTTACATACAATATTTTTCCTTTTCATAAAAGTGTACTGCAAGGGCATATGATATCTGCTTAGTCATTTTTAGTGTTACTCCTGATTGCAGTTGCGCTATTAGGAAAAAATACTGCGGTAACAATTTAAAGCATTACTTACTGTTCTAGCAGCAACTGTAGGTCTATATTTGGGAACTTTGATCGCATTGCTTATTCGATATTATAAGGAGCTTCACTTGCGTACAATTCACTCAGTTTCAGGCAAAATTTCAATTTGGTGTAATAAAAATAAGACTAGTGCGGGTGGGGTTCGAACCCACGCGGACATACGTCCATTGGAACTTAAGTCCAACGCCTTAACCACTCGGCCACCACACTGTTACAGATGGGGATCTTAAATGGTTACATGAATCTATAGCTACTTATCACAATGTTCGCATTTCATTTGTAAGGCGCAATTGTGTAGATCAAGTACCGCAAAGGAAAAATAATCAAATAGACAGCCTTTTCATCGAAAATCCCGTGCAATTCAACTGATTTCATGCTGAAACATTCAATTAAGTGAAACTTGATGTTTTGTCAACCCGAGTACCGTTACTGTAAGAATTTTCATAATTGCGAGAGAAAAAAAAGTTTATTATCTCATAAACGATCATTTCACCGAAAGAAAAAAAAATCAATTCGCATCACGGGAGCAATTTTACATACAATATTTTTCCTTTTCATAAAAGTGTACTGCAAGGGCATATGATATCTGCTTAGTCATTTTTAGTGTTACTCCTGATTGCAGTTGCGCTATTAGGAAAAAATACTGCGGTAACAATTTAAAGCATTACTTACTGTTCTAGCAGCAACTGTAGGTCTATATTTGGGAACTTTGATCGCATTGCTTATTCGATATTATAAGGAGCTTCACTTGCGTACAATTCACTCAGTTTCAGGCAAAATTTCAATTTGGTGTAATAAAAATAAGACTAGTGCGGGTGGGGTTCGAACCCACGCGGACATACGTCCATTGGAACTTAAGTCCAACGCCTTAACCACTCGGCCACCACACTGTTACAGATGGGGATCTTAAATGGTTACATGAATCTATAGCTACTTATCACAATGTTCGCATTTCATTTGTAAGGCGCAATTGTGTAGATCAAGTACCGCAAAGGAAAAATAATCAAATAGACAGCCTTTTCATCGAAAATCCCGTGCAATTCAACTGATTTCATGCTGAAACATTCAATTAAGTGAAACTTGATGTTTTGTCAACCCGAGTACCGTTACTGTAAGAATTTTCATAATTGCGAGAGAAAAAAAAGTTTATTATCTCATAAACGATCATTTCACCGAAAGAAAAAAAAAATCAATTCGCATCACGGGAGCAATTTTACATACAATATTTTTCCTTTTCATAAAAGTGTACTGCAAGGGCATATGATATCTGCTTAGTCATTTTTAGTGTTACTCCTGATTGCAGTTGCGCTATTAGGAAAAAATACTGCGGTAACAATTTAAAGCATTACTTACTGTTCTAGCAGCAACTGTAGGTCTATATTTGGGAACTTTGATCGCATTGCTTATTCGATATTATAAGGAGCTTCACTTGCGTACAATTCACTCAGTTTCAGGCAAAATTTCAATTTGGTGTAATAAAAATAAGACTAGTGCGGGTGGGGTTCGAACCCACGCGGACATACGTCCATTGGAACTTAAGTCCAACGCCTTAACCACTCGGCCACCACACTGTTACAGATGGGGATCTTAAATGGTTACATGAATCTATAGCTACTTATCACAATGTTCGCATTTCATTTGTAAGGCGCAATTGTGTAGATCAAGTACCGCAAAGGAAAAATAATCAAATAGACAGCCTTTTCATCGAAAATCCCGTGCAATTCAACTGATTTCATGCTGAAACATTCAATTAAGTGAAACTTGATGTTTTGTCAACCCGAGTACCGTTACTGTAAGAATTTTCATAATTGCGAGAGAAAAAAAAGTTTATTATCTCATAAACGATCATTTCACCGAAAGAAAAAAAAAATCAATTCGCATCACGGGAGCAATTTTACATACAATATTTTTCCTTTTCATAAAAGTGTACTGCAAGGGCATATGATATCTGCTTAGTCATTTTTAGTGTTACTCCTGATTGCAGTTGCGCTATTAGGAAAAAATACTGCGGTAACAATTTAAAGCATTACTTACTGTTCTAGCAGCAACTGTAGGTCTATATTTGGGAACTTTGATCGCATTGCTTATTCGATATTATAAGGAGCTTCACTTGCGTACAATTCACTCAGTTTCAGGCAAAATTTCAATTTGGTGTAATAAAAATAAGACTAGTGCGGGTGGGGTTCGAACCCACGCGGACATACGTCCATTGGAACTTAAGTCCAACGCCTTAACCACTCGGCCACCACACTGTTACAGATGGGGATCTTAAATGGTTACATGAATCTATAGCTACTTATCACAATGTTCGCATTTCATTTGTAAGGCGCAATTGTGTAGATCAAGTACCGCAAAGGAAAAATAATCAAATAGACAGCCTTTTCATCGAAAATCCCGTGCAATTCAACTGATTTCATGCTGAAACATTCAATTAAGTGAAACTTGATGTTTTGTCAACCCGAGTACCGTTACTGTAAGAATTTTCATAATTGCGAGAGAAAAAAAAGTTTATTATCTCATAAACGATCATTTCACCGAAAAAAAAAAAAAATCAATTCGCATCACGGGAGCAATTTTACATACAATATTTTTCCTTTTCATAAAAGTGTACTGCAAGGGCATATGATATCTGCTTAGTCATTTTTAGTGTTACTCCTGATTGCAGTTGCGCTATTAGGAAAAAATACTGCGGTAACAATTTAAAGCATTACTTACTGTTCTAGCAGCAACTGTAGGTCTATATTTGGGAACTTTGATCGCATTGCTTATTCGATATTATAAGGAGCTTCACTTGCGTACAATTCACTCAGTTTCAGGCAAAATTTCAATTTGGTGTAATAAAAATAAGACTAGTGCGGGTGGGGTTCGAACCCACGCGGACATACGTCCATTGGAACTTAAGTCCAACGCCTTAACCACTCGGCCACCACACTGTTACAGATGGGGATCTTAAATGGTTACATGAATCTATAGCTACTTATCACAATGTTCGCATTTCATTTGTAAGGCGCAATTGTGTAGATCAAGTACCGCAAAGGAAAAATAATCAAATAGACAGCCTTTTCATCGAAAATCCCGTGCAATTCAACTGATTTCATGCTGAAACATTCAATTAAGTGAAACTTGATGTTTTGTCAACCCGAGTACCGTTACTGTAAGAATTTTCATAATTGCGAGAGAAAAAAAAGTTTATTATCTCATAAACGATCATTTCACCGAAAGAAAAAAAAAATCAATTCGCATCACGGGAGCAATTTTACATACAATATTTTTCCTTTTCATAAAAGTGTACTGCAAGGGCATATGATATCTGCTTAGTCATTTTTAGTGTTACTCCTGATTGCAGTTGCGCTATTAGGAAAAAATACTGCGGTAACAATTTAAAGCATTACTTACTGTTCTAGCAGCAACTGTAGGTCTATATTTGGGAACTTTGATCGCATTGCTTATTCGATATTATAAGGAGCTTCACTTGCGTACAATTCACTCAGTTTCAGGCAAAATTTCAATTTGGTGTAATAAAAATAAGACTAGTGCGGGTGGGGTTCGAACCCACGCGGACATACGTCCATTGGAACTTAAGTCCAACGCCTTAACCACTCGGCCACCACACTGTTACAGATGGGGATCTTAAATGGTTACATGAATCTATAGCTACTTATCACAATGTTCGCATTTCATTTGTAAGGCGCAATTGTGTAGATCAAGTACCGCAAAGGAAAAATAATCAAATAGACAGCCTTTTCATCGAAAATCCCGTGCAATTCAACTGATTTCATGCTGAAACATTCAATTAAGTGAAACTTGATGTTTTGTCAACCCGAGTACCGTTACTGTAAGAATTTTCATAATTGCGAGAGAAAAAAAAGTTTATTATCTCATAAACGATCATTTCACCGAAAGAAAAAAAAAATCAATTCGCATCACGGGAGCAATTTTACATACAATATTTTTCCTTTTCATAAAAGTGTACTGCAAGGGCATATGATATCTGCTTAGTCATTTTTAGTGTTACTCCTGATTGCAGTTGCGCTATTAGGAAAAAATACTGCGGTAACAATTTAAAGCATTACTTACTGTTCTAGCAGCAACTGTAGGTCTATATTTGGGAACTTTGATCGCATTGCTTATTCGATATTATAAGGAGCTTCACTTGCGTACAATTCACTCAGTTTCAGGCAAAATTTCAATTTGGTGTAATAAAAATAAGACTAGTGCGGGTGGGGTTCGAACCCACGCGGACATACGTCCATTGGAACTTAAGTCCAACGCCTTAACCACTCGGCCACCACACTGTTACAGATGGGGATCTTAAATGGTTACATGAATCTATAGCTACTTATCACAATGTTCGCATTTCATTTGTAAGGCGCAATTGTGTAGATCAAGTACCGCAAAGGAAAAATAATCAAATAGACAGCCTTTTCATCGAAAATCCCGTGCAATTCAACTGATTTCATGCTGAAACATTCAATTAAGTGAAACTTGATGTTTTGTCAACCCGAGTACCGTTACTGTAAGAATTTTCATAATTGCGAGAGAAAAAAAAGTTTATTATCTCATAAACGATCATTTCACCGAAAGAAAAAAAAAATCAATTCGCATCACGGGAGCAATTTTACATACAATATTTTTCCTTTTCATAAAAGTGTACTGCAAGGGCATATGATATCTGCTTAGTCATTTTTAGTGTTACTCCTGATTGCAGTTGCGCTATTAGGAAAAAATACTGCGGTAACAATTTAAAGCATTACTTACTGTTCTAGCAGCAACTGTAGGTCTATATTTGGGAACTTTGATCGCATTGCTTATTCGATATTATAAGGAGCTTCACTTGCGTACAATTCACTCAGTTTCAGGCAAAATTTCAATTTGGTGTAATAAAAATAAGACTAGTGCGGGTGGGGTTCGAACCCACGCGGACATACGTCCATTGGAACTTAAGTCCAACGCCTTAACCACTCGGCCACCACACTGTTACAGATGGGGATCTTAAATGGTTACATGAATCTATAGCTACTTATCACAATGTTCGCATTTCATTTGTAAGGCGCAATTGTGTAGATCAAGTACCGCAAAGGAAAAATAATCAAATAGACAGCCTTTTCATCGAAAATCCCGTGCAATTCAACTGATTTCATGCTGAAACATTCAATTAAGTGAAACTTGATGTTTTGTCAACCCGAGTACCGTTACTGTAAGAATTTTCATAATTGCGAGAGAAAAAAAAGTTTATTATCTCATAAACGATCATTTCACCGAAAGAAAAAAAAAATCAATTCGCATCACGGGAGCAATTTTACATACAATATTTTTCCTTTTCATAAAAGTGTACTGCAAGGGCATATGATATCTGCTTAGTCATTTTTAGTGTTACTCCTGATTGCAGTTGCGCTATTAGGAAAAAATACTGCGGTAACAATTTAAAGCATTACTTACTGTTCTAGCAGCAACTGTAGGTCTATATTTGGGAACTTTGATCGCATTGCTTATTCGATATTATAAGGAGCTTCACTTGCGTACAATTCACTCAGTTTCAGGCAAAATTTCAATTTGGTGTAATAAAAATAAGACTAGTGCGGGTGGGGTTCGAACCCACGCGGACATACGTCCATTGGAACTTAAGTCCAACGCCTTAACCACTCGGCCACCACACTGTTACAGATGGGGATCTTAAATGGTTACATGAATCTATAGCTACTTATCACAATGTTCGCATTTCATTTGTAAGGCGCAATTGTGTAGATCAAGTACCGCAAAGGAAAAATAATCAAATAGACAGCCTTTTCATCGAAAATCCCGTGCAATTCAACTGATTTCATGCTGAAACATTCAATTAAGTGAAACTTGATGTTTTGTCAACCCGAGTACCGTTACTGTAAGAATTTTCATAATTGCGAGAGAAAAAAAAGTTTATTATCTCATAAACGATCATTTCACCGAAAGAAAAAAAAAATCAATTCGCATCACGGGAGCAATTTTACATACAATATTTTTCCTTTTCATAAAAGTGTACTGCAAGGGCATATGATATCTGCTTAGTCATTTTTAGTGTTACTCCTGATTGCAGTTGCGCTATTAGGAAAAAATACTGCGGTAACAATTTAAAGCATTACTTACTGTTCTAGCAGCAACTGTAGGTCTATATTTGGGAACTTTGATCGCATTGCTTATTCGATATTATAAGGAGCTTCACTTGCGTACAATTCACTCAGTTTCAGGCAAAATTTCAATTTGGTGTAATAAAAATAAGACTAGTGCGGGTGGGGTTCGAACCCACGCGGACATACGTCCATTGGAACTTAAGTCCAACGCCTTAACCACTCGGCCACCACACTGTTACAGATGGGGATCTTAAATGGTTACATGAATCTATAGCTACTTATCACAATGTTCGCATTTCATTTGTAAGGCGCAATTGTGTAGATCAAGTACCGCAAAGGAAAAATAATCAAATAGACAGCCTTTTCATCGAAAATCCCGTGCAATTCAACTGATTTCATGCTGAAACATTCAATTAAGTGAAACTTGATGTTTTGTCAACCCGAGTACCGTTACTGTAAGAATTTTCATAATTGCGAGAGAAAAAAAAGTTTATTATCTCATAAACGATCATTTCACCGAAAGAAAAAAAAAATCAATTCGCATCACGGGAGCAATTTTACATACAATATTTTTCCTTTTCATAAAAGTGTACTGCAAGGGCATATGATATCTGCTTAGTCATTTTTAGTGTTACTCCTGATTGCAGTTGCGCTATTAGGAAAAAATACTGCGGTAACAATTTAAAGCATTACTTACTGTTCTAGCAGCAACTGTAGGTCTATATTTGGGAACTTTGATCGCATTGCTTATTCGATATTATAAGGAGCTTCACTTGCGTACAATTCACTCAGTTTCAGGCAAAATTTCAATTTGGTGTAATAAAAATAAGACTAGTGCGGGTGGGGTTCGAACCCACGCGGACATACGTCCATTGGAACTTAAGTCCAACGCCTTAACCACTCGGCCACCACACTGTTACAGATGGGGATCTTAAATGGTTACATGAATCTATAGCTACTTATCACAATGTTCGCATTTCATTTGTAAGGCGCAATTGTGTAGATCAAGTACCGCAAAGGAAAAATAATCAAATAGACAGCCTTTTCATCGAAAATCCCGTGCAATTCAACTGATTTCATGCTGAAACATTCAATTAAGTGAAACTTGATGTTTTGTCAACCCGAGTACCGTTACTGTAAGAATTTTCATAATTGCGAGAGAAAAAAAAGTTTATTATCTCATAAACGATCATTTCACCGAAAGAAAAAAAAAATCAATTCGCATCACGGGAGCAATTTTACATACAATATTTTTCCTTTTCATAAAAGTGTACTGCAAGGGCATATGATATCTGCTTAGTCATTTTTAGTGTTACTCCTGATTGCAGTTGCGCTATTAGGAAAAAATACTGCGGTAACAATTTAAAGCATTACTTACTGTTCTAGCAGCAACTGTAGGTCTATATTTGGGAACTTTGATCGCATTGCTTATTCGATATTATAAGGAGCTTCACTTGCGTACAATTCACTCAGTTTCAGGCAAAATTTCAATTTGGTGTAATAAAAATAAGACTAGTGCGGGTGGGGTTCGAACCCACGCGGACATACGTCCATTGGAACTTAAGTCCAACGCCTTAACCACTCGGCCACCACACTGTTACAGATGGGGATCTTAAATGGTTACATGAATCTATAGCTACTTATCACAATGTTCGCATTTCATTTGTAAGGCGCAATTGTGTAGATCAAGTACCGCAAAGGAAAAATAATCAAATAGACAGCCTTTTCATCGAAAATCCCGTGCAATTCAACTGATTTCATGCTGAAACATTCAATTAAGTGAAACTTGATGTTTTGTCAACCCGAGTACCGTTACTGTAAGAATTTTCATAATTGCGAGAGAAAAAAAAGTTTATTATCTCATAAACGATCATTTCACCGAAAAAAAAAAAAAATCAATTCGCATCACGGGAGCAATTTTACATACAATATTTTTCCTTTTCATAAAAGTGTACTGCAAGGGCATATGATATCTGCTTAGTCATTTTTAGTGTTACTCCTGATTGCAGTTGCGCTATTAGGAAAAAATACTGCGGTAACAATTTAAAGCATTACTTACTGTTCTAGCAGCAACTGTAGGTCTATATTTGGGAACTTTGATCGCATTGCTTATTCGATATTATAAGGAGCTTCACTTGCGTACAATTCACTCAGTTTCAGGCAAAATTTCAATTTGGTGTAATAAAAATAAGACTAGTGCGGGTGGGGTTCGAACCCACGCGGACATACGTCCATTGGAACTTAAGTCCAACGCCTTAACCACTCGGCCACCACACTGTTACAGATGGGGATCTTAAATGGTTACATGAATCTATAGCTACTTATCACAATGTTCGCATTTCATTTGTAAGGCGCAATTGTGTAGATCAAGTACCGCAAAGGAAAAATAATCAAATAGACAGCCTTTTCATCGAAAATCCCGTGCAATTCAACTGATTTCATGCTGAAACATTCAATTAAGTGAAACTTGATGTTTTGTCAACCCGAGTACCGTTACTGTAAGAATTTTCATAATTGCGAGAGAAAAAAAAGTTTATTATCTCATAAACGATCATTTCACCGAAAGAAAAAAAAAATCAATTCGCATCACGGGAGCAATTTTACATACAATATTTTTCCTTTTCATAAAAGTGTACTGCAAGGGCATATGATATCTGCTTAGTCATTTTTAGTGTTACTCCTGATTGCAGTTGCGCTATTAGGAAAAAATACTGCGGTAACAATTTAAAGCATTACTTACTGTTCTAGCAGCAACTGTAGGTCTATATTTGGGAACTTTGATCGCATTGCTTATTCGATATTATAAGGAGCTTCACTTGCGTACAATTCACTCAGTTTCAGGCAAAATTTCAATTTGGTGTAATAAAAATAAGACTAGTGCGGGTGGGGTTCGAACCCACGCGGACATACGTCCATTGGAACTTAAGTCCAACGCCTTAACCACTCGGCCACCACACTGTTACAGATGGGGATCTTAAATGGTTACATGAATCTATAGCTACTTATCACAATGTTCGCATTTCATTTGTAAGGCGCAATTGTGTAGATCAAGTACCGCAAAGGAAAAATAATCAAATAGACAGCCTTTTCATCGAAAATCCCGTGCAATTCAACTGATTTCATGCTGAAACATTCAATTAAGTGAAACTTGATGTTTTGTCAACCCGAGTACCGTTACTGTAAGAATTTTCATAATTGCGAGAGAAAAAAAAGTTTATTATCTCATAAACGATCATTTCACCGAAAGAAAAAAAAAATCAATTCGCATCACGGGAGCAATTTTACATACAATATTTTTCCTTTTCATAAAAGTGTACTGCAAGGGCATATGATATCTGCTTAGTCATTTTTAGTGTTACTCCTGATTGCAGTTGCGCTATTAGGAAAAAATACTGCGGTAACAATTTAAAGCATTACTTACTGTTCTAGCAGCAACTGTAGGTCTATATTTGGGAACTTTGATCGCATTGCTTATTCGATATTATAAGGAGCTTCACTTGCGTACAATTCACTCAGTTTCAGGCAAAATTTCAATTTGGTGTAATAAAAATAAGACTAGTGCGGGTGGGGTTCGAACCCACGCGGACATACGTCCATTGGAACTTAAGTCCAACGCCTTAACCACTCGGCCACCACACTGTTACAGATGGGGATCTTAAATGGTTACATGAATCTATAGCTACTTATCACAATGTTCGCATTTCATTTGTAAGGCGCAATTGTGTAGATCAAGTACCGCAAAGGAAAAATAATCAAATAGACAGCCTTTTCATCGAAAATCCCGTGCAATTCAACTGATTTCATGCTGAAACATTCAATTAAGTGAAACTTGATGTTTTGTCAACCCGAGTACCGTTACTGTAAGAATTTTCATAATTGCGAGAGAAAAAAAAGTTTATTATCTCATAAACGATCATTTCACCGAAAGAAAAAAAAAATCAATTCGCATCACGGGAGCAATTTTACATACAATATTTTTCCTTTTCATAAAAGTGTACTGCAAGGGCATATGATATCTGCTTAGTCATTTTTAGTGTTACTCCTGATTGCAGTTGCGCTATTAGGAAAAAATACTGCGGTAACAATTTAAAGCATTACTTACTGTTCTAGCAGCAACTGTAGGTCTATATTTGGGAACTTTGATCGCATTGCTTATTCGATATTATAAGGAGCTTCACTTGCGTACAATTCACTCAGTTTCAGGCAAAATTTCAATTTGGTGTAATAAAAATAAGACTAGTGCGGGTGGGGTTCGAACCCACGCGGACATACGTCCATTGGAACTTAAGTCCAACGCCTTAACCACTCGGCCACCACACTGTTACAGATGGGGATCTTAAATGGTTACATGAATCTATAGCTACTTATCACAATGTTCGCATTTCATTTGTAAGGCGCAATTGTGTAGATCAAGTACCGCAAAGGAAAAATAATCAAATAGACAGCCTTTTCATCGAAAATCCCGTGCAATTCAACTGATTTCATGCTGAAACATTCAATTAAGTGAAACTTGATGTTTTGTCAACCCGAGTACCGTTACTGTAAGAATTTTCATAATTGCGAGAGAAAAAAAAGTTTATTATCTCATAAACGATCATTTCACCGAAAGAAAAAAAAAATCAATTCGCATCACGGGAGCAATTTTACATACAATATTTTTCCTTTTCATAAAAGTGTACTGCAAGGGCATATGATATCTGCTTAGTCATTTTTAGTGTTACTCCTGATTGCAGTTGCGCTATTAGGAAAAAATACTGCGGTAACAATTTAAAGCATTACTTACTGTTCTAGCAGCAACTGTAGGTCTATATTTGGGAACTTTGATCGCATTGCTTATTCGATATTATAAGGAGCTTCACTTGCGTACAATTCACTCAGTTTCAGGCAAAATTTCAATTTGGTGTAATAAAAATAAGACTAGTGCGGGTGGGGTTCGAACCCACGCGGACATACGTCCATTGGAACTTAAGTCCAACGCCTTAACCACTCGGCCACCACACTGTTACAGATGGGGATCTTAAATGGTTACATGAATCTATAGCTACTTATCACAATGTTCGCATTTCATTTGTAAGGCGCAATTGTGTAGATCAAGTACCGCAAAGGAAAAATAATCAAATAGACAGCCTTTTCATCGAAAATCCCGTGCAATTCAACTGATTTCATGCTGAAACATTCAATTAAGTGAAACTTGATGTTTTGTCAACCCGAGTACCGTTACTGTAAGAATTTTCATAATTGCGAGAGAAAAAAAAGTTTATTATCTCATAAACGATCATTTCACCGAAAGAAAAAAAAAATCAATTCGCATCACGGGAGCAATTTTACATACAATATTTTTCCTTTTCATAAAAGTGTACTGCAAGGGCATATGATATCTGCTTAGTCATTTTTAGTGTTACTCCTGATTGCAGTTGCGCTATTAGGAAAAAATACTGCGGTAACAATTTAAAGCATTACTTACTGTTCTAGCAGCAACTGTAGGTCTATATTTGGGAACTTTGATCGCATTGCTTATTCGATATTATAAGGAGCTTCACTTGCGTACAATTCACTCAGTTTCAGGCAAAATTTCAATTTGGTGTAATAAAAATAAGACTAGTGCGGGTGGGGTTCGAACCCACGCGGACATACGTCCATTGGAACTTAAGTCCAACGCCTTAACCACTCGGCCACCACACTGTTACAGATGGGGATCTTAAATGGTTACATGAATCTATAGCTACTTATCACAATGTTCGCATTTCATTTGTAAGGCGCAATTGTGTAGATCAAGTACCGCAAAGGAAAAATAATCAAATAGACAGCCTTTTCATCGAAAATCCCGTGCAATTCAACTGATTTCATGCTGAAACATTCAATTAAGTGAAACTTGATGTTTTGTCAACCCGAGTACCGTTACTGTAAGAATTTTCATAATTGCGAGAGAAAAAAAAGTTTATTATCTCATAAACGATCATTTCACCGAAAGAAAAAAAAAATCAATTCGCATCACGGGAGCAATTTTACATACAATATTTTTCCTTTTCATAAAAGTGTACTGCAAGGGCATATGATATCTGCTTAGTCATTTTTAGTGTTACTCCTGATTGCAGTTGCGCTATTAGGAAAAAATACTGCGGTAACAATTTAAAGCATTACTTACTGTTCTAGCAGCAACTGTAGGTCTATATTTGGGAACTTTGATCGCATTGCTTATTCGATATTATAAGGAGCTTCACTTGCGTACAATTCACTCAGTTTCAGGCAAAATTTCAATTTGGTGTAATAAAAATAAGACTAGTGCGGGTGGGGTTCGAACCCACGCGGACATACGTCCATTGGAACTTAAGTCCAACGCCTTAACCACTCGGCCACCACACTGTTACAGATGGGGATCTTAAATGGTTACATGAATCTATAGCTACTTATCACAATGTTCGCATTTCATTTGTAAGGCGCAATTGTGTAGATCAAGTACCGCAAAGGAAAAATAATCAAATAGACAGCCTTTTCATCGAAAATCCCGTGCAATTCAACTGATTTCATGCTGAAACATTCAATTAAGTGAAACTTGATGTTTTGTCAACCCGAGTACCGTTACTGTAAGAATTTTCATAATTGCGAGAGAAAAAAAAGTTTATTATCTCATAAACGATCATTTCACCGAAAGAAAAAAAAAATCAATTCGCATCACGGGAGCAATTTTACATACAATATTTTTCCTTTTCATAAAAGTGTACTGCAAGGGCATATGATATCTGCTTAGTCATTTTTAGTGTTACTCCTGATTGCAGTTGCGCTATTAGGAAAAAATACTGCGGTAACAATTTAAAGCATTACTTACTGTTCTAGCAGCAACTGTAGGTCTATATTTGGGAACTTTGATCGCATTGCTTATTCGATATTATAAGGAGCTTCACTTGCGTACAATTCACTCAGTTTCAGGCAAAATTTCAATTTGGTGTAATAAAAATAAGACTAGTGCGGGTGGGGTTCGAACCCACGCGGACATACGTCCATTGGAACTTAAGTCCAACGCCTTAACCACTCGGCCACCACACTGTTACAGATGGGGATCTTAAATGGTTACATGAATCTATAGCTACTTATCACAATGTTCGCATTTCATTTGTAAGGCGCAATTGTGTAGATCAAGTACCGCAAAGGAAAAATAATCAAATAGACAGCCTTTTCATCGAAAATCCCGTGCAATTCAACTGATTTCATGCTGAAACATTCAATTAAGTGAAACTTGATGTTTTGTCAACCCGAGTACCGTTACTGTAAGAATTTTCATAATTGCGAGAGAAAAAAAAGTTTATTATCTCATAAACGATCATTTCACCGAAAGAAAAAAAAAATCAATTCGCATCACGGGAGCAATTTTACATACAATATTTTTCCTTTTCATAAAAGTGTACTGCAAGGGCATATGATATCTGCTTAGTCATTTTTAGTGTTACTCCTGATTGCAGTTGCGCTATTAGGAAAAAATACTGCGGTAACAATTTAAAGCATTACTTACTGTTCTAGCAGCAACTGTAGGTCTATATTTGGGAACTTTGATCGCATTGCTTATTCGATATTATAAGGAGCTTCACTTGCGTACAATTCACTCAGTTTCAGGCAAAATTTCAATTTGGTGTAATAAAAATAAGACTAGTGCGGGTGGGGTTCGAACCCACGCGGACATACGTCCATTGGAACTTAAGTCCAACGCCTTAACCACTCGGCCACCACACTGTTACAGATGGGGATCTTAAATGGTTACATGAATCTATAGCTACTTATCACAATGTTCGCATTTCATTTGTAAGGCGCAATTGTGTAGATCAAGTACCGCAAAGGAAAAATAATCAAATAGACAGCCTTTTCATCGAAAATCCCGTGCAATTCAACTGATTTCATGCTGAAACATTCAATTAAGTGAAACTTGATGTTTTGTCAACCCGAGTACCGTTACTGTAAGAATTTTCATAATTGCGAGAGAAAAAAAAGTTTATTATCTCATAAACGATCATTTCACCGAAAGAAAAAAAAAATCAATTCGCATCACGGGAGCAATTTTACATACAATATTTTTCCTTTTCATAAAAGTGTACTGCAAGGGCATATGATATCTGCTTAGTCATTTTTAGTGTTACTCCTGATTGCAGTTGCGCTATTAGGAAAAAATACTGCGGTAACAATTTAAAGCATTACTTACTGTTCTAGCAGCAACTGTAGGTCTATATTTGGGAACTTTGATCGCATTGCTTATTCGATATTATAAGGAGCTTCACTTGCGTACAATTCACTCAGTTTCAGGCAAAATTTCAATTTGGTGTAATAAAAATAAGACTAGTGCGGGTGGGGTTCGAACCCACGCGGACATACGTCCATTGGAACTTAAGTCCAACGCCTTAACCACTCGGCCACCACACTGTTACAGATGGGGATCTTAAATGGTTACATGAATCTATAGCTACTTATCACAATGTTCGCATTTCATTTGTAAGGCGCAATTGTGTAGATCAAGTACCGCAAAGGAAAAATAATCAAATAGACAGCCTTTTCATCGAAAATCCCGTGCAATTCAACTGATTTCATGCTGAAACATTCAATTAAGTGAAACTTGATGTTTTGTCAACCCGAGTACCGTTACTGTAAGAATTTTCATAATTGCGAGAGAAAAAAAAGTTTATTATCTCATAAACGATCATTTCACCGAAAGAAAAAAAAAATCAATTCGCATCACGGGAGCAATTTTACATACAATATTTTTCCTTTTCATAAAAGTGTACTGCAAGGGCATATGATATCTGCTTAGTCATTTTTAGTGTTACTCCTGATTGCAGTTGCGCTATTAGGAAAAAATACTGCGGTAACAATTTAAAGCATTACTTACTGTTCTAGCAGCAACTGTAGGTCTATATTTGGGAACTTTGATCGCATTGCTTATTCGATATTATAAGGAGCTTCACTTGCGTACAATTCACTCAGTTTCAGGCAAAATTTCAATTTGGTGTAATAAAAATAAGACTAGTGCGGGTGGGGTTCGAACCCACGCGGACATACGTCCATTGGAACTTAAGTCCAACGCCTTAACCACTCGGCCACCACACTGTTACAGATGGGGATCTTAAATGGTTACATGAATCTATAGCTACTTATCACAATGTTCGCATTTCATTTGTAAGGCGCAATTGTGTAGATCAAGTACCGCAAAGGAAAAATAATCAAATAGACAGCCTTTTCATCGAAAATCCCGTGCAATTCAACTGATTTCATGCTGAAACATTCAATTAAGTGAAACTTGATGTTTTGTCAACCCGAGTACCGTTACTGTAAGAATTTTCATAATTGCGAGAGAAAAAAAAGTTTATTATCTCATAAACGATCATTTCACCGAAAGAAAAAAAAAATCAATTCGCATCACGGGAGCAATTTTACATACAATATTTTTCCTTTTCATAAAAGTGTACTGCAAGGGCATATGATATCTGCTTAGTCATTTTTAGTGTTACTCCTGATTGCAGTTGCGCTATTAGGAAAAAATACTGCGGTAACAATTTAAAGCATTACTTACTGTTCTAGCAGCAACTGTAGGTCTATATTTGGGAACTTTGATCGCATTGCTTATTCGATATTATAAGGAGCTTCACTTGCGTACAATTCACTCAGTTTCAGGCAAAATTTCAATTTGGTGTAATAAAAATAAGACTAGTGCGGGTGGGGTTCGAACCCACGCGGACATACGTCCATTGGAACTTAAGTCCAACGCCTTAACCACTCGGCCACCACACTGTTACAGATGGGGATCTTAAATGGTTACATGAATCTATAGCTACTTATCACAATGTTCGCATTTCATTTGTAAGGCGCAATTGTGTAGATCAAGTACCGCAAAGGAAAAATAATCAAATAGACAGCCTTTTCATCGAAAATCCCGTGCAATTCAACTGATTTCATGCTGAAACATTCAATTAAGTGAAACTTGATGTTTTGTCAACCCGAGTACCGTTACTGTAAGAATTTTCATAATTGCGAGAGAAAAAAAAGTTTATTATCTCATAAACGATCATTTCACCGAAAGAAAAAAAAAATCAATTCGCATCACGGGAGCAATTTTACATACAATATTTTTCCTTTTCATAAAAGTGTACTGCAAGGGCATATGATATCTGCTTAGTCATTTTTAGTGTTACTCCTGATTGCAGTTGCGCTATTAGGAAAAAATACTGCGGTAACAATTTAAAGCATTACTTACTGTTCTAGCAGCAACTGTAGGTCTATATTTGGGAACTTTGATCGCATTGCTTATTCGATATTATAAGGAGCTTCACTTGCGTACAATTCACTCAGTTTCAGGCAAAATTTCAATTTGGTGTAATAAAAATAAGACTAGTGCGGGTGGGGTTCGAACCCACGCGGACATACGTCCATTGGAACTTAAGTCCAACGCCTTAACCACTCGGCCACCACACTGTTACAGATGGGGATCTTAAATGGTTACATGAATCTATAGCTACTTATCACAATGTTCGCATTTCATTTGTAAGGCGCAATTGTGTAGATCAAGTACCGCAAAGGAAAAATAATCAAATAGACAGCCTTTTCATCGAAAATCCCGTGCAATTCAACTGATTTCATGCTGAAACATTCAATTAAGTGAAACTTGATGTTTTGTCAACCCGAGTACCGTTACTGTAAGAATTTTCATAATTGCGAGAGAAAAAAAAGTTTATTATCTCATAAACGATCATTTCACCGAAAGAAAAAAAAAATCAATTCGCATCACGGGAGCAATTTTACATACAATATTTTTCCTTTTCATAAAAGTGTACTGCAAGGGCATATGATATCTGCTTAGTCATTTTTAGTGTTACTCCTGATTGCAGTTGCGCTATTAGGAAAAAATACTGCGGTAACAATTTAAAGCATTACTTACTGTTCTAGCAGCAACTGTAGGTCTATATTTGGGAACTTTGATCGCATTGCTTATTCGATATTATAAGGAGCTTCACTTGCGTACAATTCACTCAGTTTCAGGCAAAATTTCAATTTGGTGTAATAAAAATAAGACTAGTGCGGGTGGGGTTCGAACCCACGCGGACATACGTCCATTGGAACTTAAGTCCAACGCCTTAACCACTCGGCCACCACACTGTTACAGATGGGGATCTTAAATGGTTACATGAATCTATAGCTACTTATCACAATGTTCGCATTTCATTTGTAAGGCGCAATTGTGTAGATCAAGTACCGCAAAGGAAAAATAATCAAATAGACAGCCTTTTCATCGAAAATCCCGTGCAATTCAACTGATTTCATGCTGAAACATTCAATTAAGTGAAACTTGATGTTTTGTCAACCCGAGTACCGTTACTGTAAGA
This sequence comes from Mytilus galloprovincialis, assembly GCF_965363235.1. Taxonomy (NCBI): domain Eukaryota; kingdom Metazoa; phylum Mollusca; class Bivalvia; order Mytilida; family Mytilidae; genus Mytilus; species Mytilus galloprovincialis. The sequence goes on from NC_134843.1 coordinate 73,154,786, forward strand.
ATTTTCATAATTGCGAGAGAAAAAAAAGTTTATTATCTCATAAACGATCATTTCACCGAAAGAAAAAAAAAATCAATTCGCATCACGGGAGCAATTTTACATACAATATTTTTCCTTTTCATAAAAGTGTACTGCAAGGGCATATGATATCTGCTTAGTCATTTTTAGTGTTACTCCTGATTGCAGTTGCGCTATTAGGAAAAAATACTGCGGTAACAATTTAAAGCATTACTTACTGTTCTAGCAGCAACTGTAGGTCTATATTTGGGAACTTTGATCGCATTGCTTATTCGATATTATAAGGAGCTTCACTTGCGTACAATTCACTCAGTTTCAGGCAAAATTTCAATTTGGTGTAATAAAAATAAGACTAGTGCGGGTGGGGTTCGAACCCACGCGGACATACGTCCATTGGAACTTAAGTCCAACGCCTTAACCACTCGGCCACCACACTGTTACAGATGGGGATCTTAAATGGTTACATGAATCTATAGCTACTTATCACAATGTTCGCATTTCATTTGTAAGGCGCAATTGTGTAGATCAAGTACCGCAAAGGAAAAATAATCAAATAGACAGCCTTTTCATCGAAAATCCCGTGCAATTCAACTGATTTCATGCTGAAACATTCAATTAAGTGAAACTTGATGTTTTGTCAACCCGAGTACCGTTACTGTAAGAATTTTCATAATTGCGAGAGAAAAAAAAGTTTATTATCTCATAAACGATCATTTCACCGAAAGAAAAAAAAAATCAATTCGCATCACGGGAGCAATTTTACATACAATATTTTTCCTTTTCATAAAAGTGTACTGCAAGGGCATATGATATCTGCTTAGTCATTTTTAGTGTTACTCCTGATTGCAGTTGCGCTATTAGGAAAAAATACTGCGGTAACAATTTAAAGCATTACTTACTGTTCTAGCAGCAACTGTAGGTCTATATTTGGGAACTTTGATCGCATTGCTTATTCGATATTATAAGGAGCTTCACTTGCGTACAATTCACTCAGTTTCAGGCAAAATTTCAATTTGGTGTAATAAAAATAAGACTAGTGCGGGTGGGGTTCGAACCCACGCGGACATACGTCCATTGGAACTTAAGTCCAACGCCTTAACCACTCGGCCACCACACTGTTACAGATGGGGATCTTAAATGGTTACATGAATCTATAGCTACTTATCACAATGTTCGCATTTCATTTGTAAGGCGCAATTGTGTAGATCAAGTACCGCAAAGGAAAAATAATCAAATAGACAGCCTTTTCATCGAAAATCCCGTGCAATTCAACTGATTTCATGCTGAAACATTCAATTAAGTGAAACTTGATGTTTTGTCAACCCGAGTACCGTTACTGTAAGAATTTTCATAATTGCGAGAGAAAAAAAAGTTTATTATCTCATAAACGATCATTTCACCGAAAGAAAAAAAAAATCAATTCGCATCACGGGAGCAATTTTACATACAATATTTTTCCTTTTCATAAAAGTGTACTGCAAGGGCATATGATATCTGCTTAGTCATTTTTAGTGTTACTCCTGATTGCAGTTGCGCTATTAGGAAAAAATACTGCGGTAACAATTTAAAGCATTACTTACTGTTCTAGCAGCAACTGTAGGTCTATATTTGGGAACTTTGATCGCATTGCTTATTCGATATTATAAGGAGCTTCACTTGCGTACAATTCACTCAGTTTCAGGCAAAATTTCAATTTGGTGTAATAAAAATAAGACTAGTGCGGGTGGGGTTCGAACCCACGCGGACATACGTCCATTGGAACTTAAGTCCAACGCCTTAACCACTCGGCCACCACACTGTTACAGATGGGGATCTTAAATGGTTACATGAATCTATAGCTACTTATCACAATGTTCGCATTTCATTTGTAAGGCGCAATTGTGTAGATCAAGTACCGCAAAGGAAAAATAATCAAATAGACAGCCTTTTCATCGAAAATCCCGTGCAATTCAACTGATTTCATGCTGAAACATTCAATTAAGTGAAACTTGATGTTTTGTCAACCCGAGTACCGTTACTGTAAGAATTTTCATAATTGCGAGAGAAAAAAAAGTTTATTATCTCATAAACGATCATTTCACCGAAAGAAAAAAAAAATCAATTCGCATCACGGGAGCAATTTTACATACAATATTTTTCCTTTTCATAAAAGTGTACTGCAAGGGCATATGATATCTGCTTAGTCATTTTTAGTGTTACTCCTGATTGCAGTTGCGCTATTAGGAAAAAATACTGCGGTAACAATTTAAAGCATTACTTACTGTTCTAGCAGCAACTGTAGGTCTATATTTGGGAACTTTGATCGCATTGCTTATTCGATATTATAAGGAGCTTCACTTGCGTACAATTCACTCAGTTTCAGGCAAAATTTCAATTTGGTGTAATAAAAATAAGACTAGTGCGGGTGGGGTTCGAACCCACGCGGACATACGTCCATTGGAACTTAAGTCCAACGCCTTAACCACTCGGCCACCACACTGTTACAGATGGGGATCTTAAATGGTTACATGAATCTATAGCTACTTATCACAATGTTCGCATTTCATTTGTAAGGCGCAATTGTGTAGATCAAGTACCGCAAAGGAAAAATAATCAAATAGACAGCCTTTTCATCGAAAATCCCGTGCAATTCAACTGATTTCATGCTGAAACATTCAATTAAGTGAAACTTGATGTTTTGTCAACCCGAGTACCGTTACTGTAAGAATTTTCATAATTGCGAGAGAAAAAAAAGTTTATTATCTCATAAACGATCATTTCACCGAAAGAAAAAAAAAATCAATTCGCATCACGGGAGCAATTTTACATACAATATTTTTCCTTTTCATAAAAGTGTACTGCAAGGGCATATGATATCTGCTTAGTCATTTTTAGTGTTACTCCTGATTGCAGTTGCGCTATTAGGAAAAAATACTGCGGTAACAATTTAAAGCATTACTTACTGTTCTAGCAGCAACTGTAGGTCTATATTTGGGAACTTTGATCGCATTGCTTATTCGATATTATAAGGAGCTTCACTTGCGTACAATTCACTCAGTTTCAGGCAAAATTTCAATTTGGTGTAATAAAAATAAGACTAGTGCGGGTGGGGTTCGAACCCACGCGGACATACGTCCATTGGAACTTAAGTCCAACGCCTTAACCACTCGGCCACCACACTGTTACAGATGGGGATCTTAAATGGTTACATGAATCTATAGCTACTTATCACAATGTTCGCATTTCATTTGTAAGGCGCAATTGTGTAGATCAAGTACCGCAAAGGAAAAATAATCAAATAGACAGCCTTTTCATCGAAAATCCCGTGCAATTCAACTGATTTCATGCTGAAACATTCAATTAAGTGAAACTTGATGTTTTGTCAACCCGAGTACCGTTACTGTAAGAATTTTCATAATTGCGAGAGAAAAAAAAGTTTATTATCTCATAAACGATCATTTCACCGAAAGAAAAAAAAAATCAATTCGCATCACGGGAGCAATTTTACATACAATATTTTTCCTTTTCATAAAAGTGTACTGCAAGGGCATATGATATCTGCTTAGTCATTTTTAGTGTTACTCCTGATTGCAGTTGCGCTATTAGGAAAAAATACTGCGGTAACAATTTAAAGCATTACTTACTGTTCTAGCAGCAACTGTAGGTCTATATTTGGGAACTTTGATCGCATTGCTTATTCGATATTATAAGGAGCTTCACTTGCGTACAATTCACTCAGTTTCAGGCAAAATTTCAATTTGGTGTAATAAAAATAAGACTAGTGCGGGTGGGGTTCGAACCCACGCGGACATACGTCCATTGGAACTTAAGTCCAACGCCTTAACCACTCGGCCACCACACTGTTACAGATGGGGATCTTAAATGGTTACATGAATCTATAGCTACTTATCACAATGTTCGCATTTCATTTGTAAGGCGCAATTGTGTAGATCAAGTACCGCAAAGGAAAAATAATCAAATAGACAGCCTTTTCATCGAAAATCCCGTGCAATTCAACTGATTTCATGCTGAAACATTCAATTAAGTGAAACTTGATGTTTTGTCAACCCGAGTACCGTTACTGTAAGAATTTTCATAATTGCGAGAGAAAAAAAAGTTTATTATCTCATAAACGATCATTTCACCGAAAGAAAAAAAAAATCAATTCGCATCACGGGAGCAATTTTACATACAATATTTTTCCTTTTCATAAAAGTGTACTGCAAGGGCATATGATATCTGCTTAGTCATTTTTAGTGTTACTCCTGATTGCAGTTGCGCTATTAGGAAAAAATACTGCGGTAACAATTTAAAGCATTACTTACTGTTCTAGCAGCAACTGTAGGTCTATATTTGGGAACTTTGATCGCATTGCTTATTCGATATTATAAGGAGCTTCACTTGCGTACAATTCACTCAGTTTCAGGCAAAATTTCAATTTGGTGTAATAAAAATAAGACTAGTGCGGGTGGGGTTCGAACCCACGCGGACATACGTCCATTGGAACTTAAGTCCAACGCCTTAACCACTCGGCCACCACACTGTTACAGATGGGGATCTTAAATGGTTACATGAATCTATAGCTACTTATCACAATGTTCGCATTTCATTTGTAAGGCGCAATTGTGTAGATCAAGTACCGCAAAGGAAAAATAATCAAATAGACAGCCTTTTCATCGAAAATCCCGTGCAATTCAACTGATTTCATGCTGAAACATTCAATTAAGTGAAACTTGATGTTTTGTCAACCCGAGTACCGTTACTGTAAGAATTTTCATAATTGCGAGAGAAAAAAAAGTTTATTATCTCATAAACGATCATTTCACCGAAAGAAAAAAAAAATCAATTCGCATCACGGGAGCAATTTTACATACAATATTTTTCCTTTTCATAAAAGTGTACTGCAAGGGCATATGATATCTGCTTAGTCATTTTTAGTGTTACTCCTGATTGCAGTTGCGCTATTAGGAAAAAATACTGCGGTAACAATTTAAAGCATTACTTACTGTTCTAGCAGCAACTGTAGGTCTATATTTGGGAACTTTGATCGCATTGCTTATTCGATATTATAAGGAGCTTCACTTGCGTACAATTCACTCAGTTTCAGGCAAAATTTCAATTTGGTGTAATAAAAATAAGACTAGTGCGGGTGGGGTTCGAACCCACGCGGACATACGTCCATTGGAACTTAAGTCCAACGCCTTAACCACTCGGCCACCACACTGTTACAGATGGGGATCTTAAATGGTTACATGAATCTATAGCTACTTATCACAATGTTCGCATTTCATTTGTAAGGCGCAATTGTGTAGATCAAGTACCGCAAAGGAAAAATAATCAAATAGACAGCCTTTTCATCGAAAATCCCGTGCAATTCAACTGATTTCATGCTGAAACATTCAATTAAGTGAAACTTGATGTTTTGTCAACCCGAGTACCGTTACTGTAAGAATTTTCATAATTGCGAGAGAAAAAAAAGTTTATTATCTCATAAACGATCATTTCACCGAAAGAAAAAAAAAATCAATTCGCATCACGGGAGCAATTTTACATACAATATTTTTCCTTTTCATAAAAGTGTACTGCAAGGGCATATGATATCTGCTTAGTCATTTTTAGTGTTACTCCTGATTGCAGTTGCGCTATTAGGAAAAAATACTGCGGTAACAATTTAAAGCATTACTTACTGTTCTAGCAGCAACTGTAGGTCTATATTTGGGAACTTTGATCGCATTGCTTATTCGATATTATAAGGAGCTTCACTTGCGTACAATTCACTCAGTTTCAGGCAAAATTTCAATTTGGTGTAATAAAAATAAGACTAGTGCGGGTGGGGTTCGAACCCACGCGGACATACGTCCATTGGAACTTAAGTCCAACGCCTTAACCACTCGGCCACCACACTGTTACAGATGGGGATCTTAAATGGTTACATGAATCTATAGCTACTTATCACAATGTTCGCATTTCATTTGTAAGGCGCAATTGTGTAGATCAAGTACCGCAAAGGAAAAATAATCAAATAGACAGCCTTTTCATCGAAAATCCCGTGCAATTCAACTGATTTCATGCTGAAACATTCAATTAAGTGAAACTTGATGTTTTGTCAACCCGAGTACCGTTACTGTAAGAATTTTCATAATTGCGAGAGAAAAAAAAGTTTATTATCTCATAAACGATCATTTCACCGAAAGAAAAAAAAAATCAATTCGCATCACGGGAGCAATTTTACATACAATATTTTTCCTTTTCATAAAAGTGTACTGCAAGGGCATATGATATCTGCTTAGTCATTTTTAGTGTTACTCCTGATTGCAGTTGCGCTATTAGGAAAAAATACTGCGGTAACAATTTAAAGCATTACTTACTGTTCTAGCAGCAACTGTAGGTCTATATTTGGGAACTTTGATCGCATTGCTTATTCGATATTATAAGGAGCTTCACTTGCGTACAATTCACTCAGTTTCAGGCAAAATTTCAATTTGGTGTAATAAAAATAAGACTAGTGCGGGTGGGGTTCGAACCCACGCGGACATACGTCCATTGGAACTTAAGTCCAACGCCTTAACCACTCGGCCACCACACTGTTACAGATGGGGATCTTAAATGGTTACATGAATCTATAGCTACTTATCACAATGTTCGCATTTCATTTGTAAGGCGCAATTGTGTAGATCAAGTACCGCAAAGGAAAAATAATCAAATAGACAGCCTTTTCATCGAAAATCCCGTGCAATTCAACTGATTTCATGCTGAAACATTCAATTAAGTGAAACTTGATGTTTTGTCAACCCGAGTACCGTTACTGTAAGAATTTTCATAATTGCGAGAGAAAAAAAAGTTTATTATCTCATAAACGATCATTTCACCGAAAGAAAAAAAAAATCAATTCGCATCACGGGAGCAATTTTACATACAATATTTTTCCTTTTCATAAAAGTGTACTGCAAGGGCATATGATATCTGCTTAGTCATTTTTAGTGTTACTCCTGATTGCAGTTGCGCTATTAGGAAAAAATACTGCGGTAACAATTTAAAGCATTACTTACTGTTCTAGCAGCAACTGTAGGTCTATATTTGGGAACTTTGATCGCATTGCTTATTCGATATTATAAGGAGCTTCACTTGCGTACAATTCACTCAGTTTCAGGCAAAATTTCAATTTGGTGTAATAAAAATAAGACTAGTGCGGGTGGGGTTCGAACCCACGCGGACATACGTCCATTGGAACTTAAGTCCAACGCCTTAACCACTCGGCCACCACACTGTTACAGATGGGGATCTTAAATGGTTACATGAATCTATAGCTACTTATCACAATGTTCGCATTTCATTTGTAAGGCGCAATTGTGTAGATCAAGTACCGCAAAGGAAAAATAATCAAATAGACAGCCTTTTCATCGAAAATCCCGTGCAATTCAACTGATTTCATGCTGAAACATTCAATTAAGTGAAACTTGATGTTTTGTCAACCCGAGTACCGTTACTGTAAGAATTTTCATAATTGCGAGAGAAAAAAAAGTTTATTATCTCATAAACGATCATTTCACCGAAAGAAAAAAAAAATCAATTCGCATCACGGGAGCAATTTTACATACAATATTTTTCCTTTTCATAAAAGTGTACTGCAAGGGCATATGATATCTGCTTAGTCATTTTTAGTGTTACTCCTGATTGCAGTTGCGCTATTAGGAAAAAATACTGCGGTAACAATTTAAAGCATTACTTACTGTTCTAGCAGCAACTGTAGGTCTATATTTGGGAACTTTGATCGCATTGCTTATTCGATATTATAAGGAGCTTCACTTGCGTACAATTCACTCAGTTTCAGGCAAAATTTCAATTTGGTGTAATAAAAATAAGACTAGTGCGGGTGGGGTTCGAACCCACGCGGACATACGTCCATTGGAACTTAAGTCCAACGCCTTAACCACTCGGCCACCACACTGTTACAGATGGGGATCTTAAATGGTTACATGAATCTATAGCTACTTATCACAATGTTCGCATTTCATTTGTAAGGCGCAATTGTGTAGATCAAGTACCGCAAAGGAAAAATAATCAAATAGACAGCCTTTTCATCGAAAATCCCGTGCAATTCAACTGATTTCATGCTGAAACATTCAATTAAGTGAAACTTGATGTTTTGTCAACCCGAGTACCGTTACTGTAAGAATTTTCATAATTGCGAGAGAAAAAAAAGTTTATTATCTCATAAACGATCATTTCACCGAAAGAAAAAAAAAATCAATTCGCATCACGGGAGCAATTTTACATACAATATTTTTCCTTTTCATAAAAGTGTACTGCAAGGGCATATGATATCTGCTTAGTCATTTTTAGTGTTACTCCTGATTGCAGTTGCGCTATTAGGAAAAAATACTGCGGTAACAATTTAAAGCATTACTTACTGTTCTAGCAGCAACTGTAGGTCTATATTTGGGAACTTTGATCGCATTGCTTATTCGATATTATAAGGAGCTTCACTTGCGTACAATTCACTCAGTTTCAGGCAAAATTTCAATTTGGTGTAATAAAAATAAGACTAGTGCGGGTGGGGTTCGAACCCACGCGGACATACGTCCATTGGAACTTAAGTCCAACGCCTTAACCACTCGGCCACCACACTGTTACAGATGGGGATCTTAAATGGTTACATGAATCTATAGCTACTTATCACAATGTTCGCATTTCATTTGTAAGGCGCAATTGTGTAGATCAAGTACCGCAAAGGAAAAATAATCAAATAGACAGCCTTTTCATCGAAAATCCCGTGCAATTCAACTGATTTCATGCTGAAACATTCAATTAAGTGAAACTTGATGTTTTGTCAACCCGAGTACCGTTACTGTAAGAATTTTCATAATTGGGTCAACATTTTTAATTAATTCTCCATAGGCGACAATGGTAACGTTTTCCTCCATTGCTCAGTCCATATCGTTTACTTGAACATGTAGGATGGCTCATATCGAAGCTGATACATTTATACATGTTTGGTTAAATTTTCGGGGTGGCAAGTGAGATTACTTTTTTCGCAATTTGCTGGACCCCGGAAGATGGTGAAAAATGTCACTCTCCACATGAAATAATCCCAAAATTCTAATCATAAAACTCAATAAAAAAATTGTCCTTTCTAATAATTTATTTCAGGTCAAATCTACATATTTCTTTTCTCATCACATCAGCTCTATAAAACAGTTCTTATTGTTCATTTATGTCCATTTTTAAAATCACAGCATCCACAATTGTATGGCGGACTTATATTGTTTTTTAATTACGTCATCTGAGTTCCTCATCTCAAGGTCTATTAGGGATCCTGACCCATATTAGATCAGCAAATGTCAGATTCCACTTGTATTGCAGTATGAATTCCATCGGTAGACCTTTTCGAACAATTCTGTGAAGTTTTTTTCCGCATCTGAAATAGAATAAGTTAATTTTTAGTATTTTTAAGTAAGCATGCTTATTACTGTTCCTTATATCTTTTAGTAGAAAAAAAGCACAAAATCCATATGTTATCAATCCACAATTTAGACATTAATTAAGACTTTTCATAGCTTAAAGTGCCATTCAACAAACCTTCATTACCTTACTGACTTTATTAAAATCATCATGTTTAGATGATAAAGCATGAAAATATTGTGTTTTTTACTGTAAATAAGGTAAATTTAAGGATTTTTTCACTCAGAAAATAATGTTTTTGATATTTGTTTCTTTCAAATAAGGAATAGAACATTTTTATTTTTTTATAACTGTTAAGATCATTCACAGACCATTCTAAAACAGGTTTTAGTTTTAAAATCCATCAAGCAATCACCATTTTAGAGTTCTTTTTGTGTGAGTGTTCAAATAGGGAAAAATGGTGCTTTTCTTTGGTAAAGATAACATTGTGACGTCATCGCTTTTGTGACGTCATGACTTTATGGTGTCATAATTTAGAATTGTACAAACATAACAGAGTGTGTATTTATTCAATAATGAAAGGGAAAAGGAAAAGAAACCAATATAAGGTTGGTAACCAAGCCCATCTATTGCGTTTTGTATCCCTAACAACAGATCAAGATTGTGGTGTTAATAATAGTGTTGCTCCATCTACAGCTCCATCTACACCTCCATCTACACAGGTTTTAAAAAATTTATCTATGCAAGTTTCACCTGCACCACCTAAATTTAAATTATCTAATTCCGCTACAGATTTGGCAACTAAAAACACCACAGAATCTGTCTGGTTACCCCGCCTTACAGAAAAAGAATTCAAGCTGTACTCAAAAGAGAGTTACGATAAAAAATCTTATGTAGCCCCCCAAACTGAAAAATGTGCGACTACAGTCAAACTACTAAGACCGCATAAATTGTCAGATGATTATTTAGATGAATATTTAGAGGATAAAAGTACTGAAAATAGAACGGTAGATAGAGATCTTAATATTTTAATGATCAATAGTCTTATAATATGTCATTTAAATAAAAGTCCAAAGTGTGTTGTTCCACATTTTGAACTGGTACAAGAGACTCAATGGGGTCTTGGTTGGATTTGGAAAATGAAGTGTACCAATTGTAAATTTATTTCAGAAAAATATAAACTATTTAGAGAAATTGACACAGGACGTGCTGGTCGCAAGAGTGCTACAATTAACTATGGGTTTCAGACTGGCGTGATAAACTGTAATATTGGTAATGATAGCGCGCGACTACTTTTAACTAGTTCATGTATTCCTCCTATGTCGAAAGGAACAATGCAGAGAATAACAAATACTGTTTGTGACAAGGTTGTTAAACTTGCGGAAAATGAAACCGAACAAGTGGTTGAGAGTTTCAGAAAGAGAAATGAAACCTTAGGGTTAAATAAAAATAGTCCTATAAAATTGCAAATGGATGGTACCTATCAGAGTGTGCATATAAAAAGTAGGCATAAAATGGGACAAAATGCATCACAAGTCATTGGTATTGCCTGTGAAAATGAAACTGACAATCATGATATCATTGGTTTTCACCTTGTAAACAAACTTTGCTGGGTTGGTGCATGGTTACGCGGTAAAGGTTATGACATTGAATGTCCTAATCACGAGTACTGCACATCAAATACAAATAGGCATGATCCTTTGAGTGAGAAGGATCTTGGGTATGAAATAGGTAAAAAAATTGCTAAACTTGATTTACTTGTGGACTATTGTACTACTGATGGGGATGCAAAAAGTGTACAAGGTTTACAAGAAGCCATGCAAGAAATATTTGACCCTTTATGGTCAGTAAATAGACTGGCAGATACTATACACCGGGGTCAAAGTCAGTTCCGTGAGGTATTGCGAGCAAAATTTAGTGTCGGTATGTTCCCTGGAGCTACAAAGGCTCAGAGGAATGATATTAAAATAGCTTTTGCCAATGATTTAAAATTACGTTCGCATGGTATAATGAAATGTTTATTTGCAAAATATAATGGTGACCGACAACAAATTTCAAAATGTTTGCCACGCATTGTTAAGTCTGTAGTGAATTGTTATAGTGGTAATTGTAGCGATACGTGTAGATGGAGCATAACACTATGTAATGGTGGTATAAAAACTAGTTGGTGGTACAAATCTATTAACCTTAGCAGTCATGGTTTACAAAATGGGTCTTTGAAACCAAATAAGACTGACAAATTATTAATAGAATCATTGTTAGAAATGAAACTGTCTCAGACCGCATTAAATCAGATGCAATTTTTCAGCAATACAAATAAGTGTGAGTCCGTCAATAGGACAATTTCTACATACCTACCGAAGAATAAGAATTTTTCTCGCAATGCCTTAGGCCGTGCATCTGCAGCAGTCTTGAAAGTCAATAATAAAAGGGATGTTGCATTGGCTAAGACCCTAAAAGCTGTAGGTTGTGGTCTGGGTAGAAAGTCTCGTGCTGTAGTGGCTCTGAAAAAAATACGTAAACGTGAAATATATGATTGTGCATATCAAAAAAGTTTACGTGTCAAATTAAACAGGTTAAAAGCTCGTAAAAAACAGGCTATCGATTTCTTGTTAAACAAGAGAGTGCGAAACAGGTTGATTAGTGGATATAAAAAACATCAGTTAGAACCAAAGCTATGTCAGAATTCAAGTCCGAAAGAATTCGTTCCACAGCCAGGTTGTAGTTCATGGCCAGATTAACATTTATATTAAAAGGTTACACAATATGGTTTTCTTTCAGCCTTTCAGGAAGCATATGTAGTTATTTATTTATTTACAGAGAATACTAAACATCTTATATTATATTAAAACAAACACTTTTCAGGAATATATGAGCATGATATGAGTTAGTTGTGTTTTTTTTAAATTAAAAAGTTTGTTTATTTTAAGTTTGTTATGAAAATGGGATAATGGTCCAAGACACTGAAATAAACCTTGTATCAGACAAAAAGACCACTTCATATCTCCCAATGCAATGCATCCAGCCACAGTACATGCATTTATTGGAAAACACATACCTTGAAACAAAATTATAAACAAAATAAAACCATGTAAAATGAATATTACAACATTAGGTCATTCACAGTTTGCCTTTGTAACTCGATGTCATATTTGGATTTTTTCCTTTCTGTTATTTTTTCTTTTGTTTTTTGTTAACTTATTTAATTAATGACTGTCATACTTTGTTCATTGATTTGTCTCTATGTTTCACTTTCATTTAGTTCTCTACCGCATGTTTACTTCCTGTGATCACCTGTTGATTGAATGACCCAGTTTTCTGACACAGTAATGAAACCATCAAGAGTTACTCCCCTTGCACTGTAAAAATTAGTAAACACTGGCGAAAAAAACCACATAAATGTTTGACTGAGCTTATAATCTTGCATAAACATGTTTGCCATGTTTGTTTCAGTGTCTTGGGGGTATGAGGGTGGGCTTTTTTCCCATTTTCGTTTTTTACTTGTGTTAAAAACTTGTATTTTCAGAGATGATTAATGTGGAGGTAAAATGTGCAAGGTGCATATGTTTACTACAAAATCATAACAAACCACAATTTCAGATTCAGCATGCAGTTAGTATAGTTTGTGCCATGCACAATATGTGTGGTGCATTGGTGTGCAGCTACACATATTTTTCTTTGATTGTTAATCTCCCGAGGTTCTAAAACAATATGGTCTGTATTCACACACAATGCATTATGACAAAGGTGTGAAGCATCTAAATTTTTGGCTAAATCAGTAGATTTCAATTGCAAAATTTTTGCTAAACGTGCAACATTCATTTTAGTACGTTTGGCATTTGGGTATGTGACATTGATCATCCCTAGAATATAATTATTTCTCCTCTGAGTGGCCCCAGTCCAAATAATGCATGCCCCATTTTTTGCCTCTTCACTGTTTATAAGTATAAAATTGGTATATTTTTGATAAAAATCTAAATTATTGGTAGCCATTTTGTATTCTTTTTAATCAAATACCACTAAAAGAGTGTAACTGACCTCGATTTCAGCAGCTCCCATCCGAAATTGTGATCATTGAACCATGAAACACTCCAACACCTTTGAAATAATAGTTCACAATTTGGGTCAACATTTTTAATTAATTCTCCATAGGCGACAATGGTAACGTTTTCCTCCATTGCTCAGTCCATATCGTTTACTTGAACATGTAGGATGGCTCATATCGAAGCTGATACATTTATACATGTTTGGTTAAATTTTCGGGGTGGCAAGTGAGATTACTTTTTTCGCAATTTGCTGGACCCCGGAAGATGGTGAAAAATGTCACTCTCCACATGAAATAATCCCAAAATTCTAATCATAAAACTCAATAAAAAAATTGTCCTTTCTAATAATTTATTTCAGGTCAAATCTACATATTTCTTTTCTCATCACATCAGCTCTATAAAACAGTTCTTATTGTTCATTTATGTCCATTTTTAAAATCACAGCATCCACAATTGTATGGCGGACTTATATTGTTTTTTAATTACGTCATCTGAGTTCCTCATCTCAAGGTCTATTAGGGATCCTGACCCATATTAGATCAGCAAATGTCAGATTCCACTTGTATTGCAGTATGAATTCCATCGGTAGACCTTTTCGAACAATTCTGTGAAGTTTTTTTCCGCATCTGAAATAGAATAAGTTAATTTTTAGTATTTTTAAGTAAGCATGCTTATTACTGTTCCTTATATCTTTTAGTAGAAAAAAAGCACAAAATCCATATGTTATCAATCCACAATTTAGACATTAATTAAGACTTTTCATAGCTTAAAGTGCCATTCAACAAACCTTCATTACCTTACTGACTTTATTAAAATCATCATGTTTAGATGATAAAGCATGAAAATATTGTGTTTTTTACTGTAAATAAGGTAAATTTAAGGATTTTTTCACTCAGAAAATAATGTTTTTGATATTTGTTTCTTTCAAATAAGGAATAGAACATTTTTATTTTTTTATAACTGTTAAGATCATTCACAGACCATTCTAAAACAGGTTTTAGTTTTAAAATCCATCAAGCAATCACCATTTTAGAGTTCTTTTTGTGTGAGTGTTCAAATAGGGAAAAATGGTGCTTTTCTTTGGTAAAGATAACATTGTGACGTCATCGCTTTTGTGACGTCATGACTTTATGGTGTCATAATTTAGAATTGTACAAACATAACAGAGTGTGTATTTATTCAATAATGAAAGGGAAAAGGAAAAGAAACCAATATAAGGTTGGTAACCAAGCCCATCTATTGCGTTTTGTATCCCTAACAACAGATCAAGATTGTGGTGTTAATAATAGTGTTGCTCCATCTACAGCTCCATCTACACCTCCATCTACACAGGTTTTAAAAAATTTATCTATGCAAGTTTCACCTGCACCACCTAAATTTAAATTATCTAATTCCGCTACAGATTTGGCAACTAAAAACACCACAGAATCTGTCTGGTTACCCCGCCTTACAGAAAAAGAATTCAAGCTGTACTCAAAAGAGAGTTACGATAAAAAATCTTATGTAGCCCCCCAAACTGAAAAATGTGCGACTACAGTCAAACTACTAAGACCGCATAAATTGTCAGATGATTATTTAGATGAATATTTAGAGGATAAAAGTACTGAAAATAGAACGGTAGATAGAGATCTTAATATTTTAATGATCAATAGTCTTATAATATGTCATTTAAATAAAAGTCCAAAGTGTGTTGTTCCACATTTTGAACTGGTACAAGAGACTCAATGGGGTCTTGGTTGGATTTGGAAAATGAAGTGTACCAATTGTAAATTTATTTCAGAAAAATATAAACTATTTAGAGAAATTGACACAGGACGTGCTGGTCGCAAGAGTGCTACAATTAACTATGGGTTTCAGACTGGCGTGATAAACTGTAATATTGGTAATGATAGCGCGCGACTACTTTTAACTAGTTCATGTATTCCTCCTATGTCGAAAGGAACAATGCAGAGAATAACAAATACTGTTTGTGACAAGGTTGTTAAACTTGCGGAAAATGAAACCGAACAAGTGGTTGAGAGTTTCAGAAAGAGAAATGAAACCTTAGGGTTAAATAAAAATAGTCCTATAAAATTGCAAATGGATGGTACCTATCAGAGTGTGCATATAAAAAGTAGGCATAAAATGGGACAAAATGCATCACAAGTCATTGGTATTGCCTGTGAAAATGAAACTGACAATCATGATATCATTGGTTTTCACCTTGTAAACAAACTTTGCTGGGTTGGTGCATGGTTACGCGGTAAAGGTTATGACATTGAATGTCCTAATCACGAGTACTGCACATCAAATACAAATAGGCATGATCCTTTGAGTGAGAAGGATCTTGGGTATGAAATAGGTAAAAAAATTGCTAAACTTGATTTACTTGTGGACTATTGTACTACTGATGGGGATGCAAAAAGTGTACAAGGTTTACAAGAAGCCATGCAAGAAATATTTGACCCTTTATGGTCAGTAAATAGACTGGCAGATACTATACACCGGGGTCAAAGTCAGTTCCGTGAGGTATTGCGAGCAAAATTTAGTGTCGGTATGTTCCCTGGAGCTACAAAGGCTCAGAGGAATGATATTAAAATAGCTTTTGCCAATGATTTAAAATTACGTTCGCATGGTATAATGAAATGTTTATTTGCAAAATATAATGGTGACCGACAACAAATTTCAAAATGTTTGCCACGCATTGTTAAGTCTGTAGTGAATTGTTATAGTGGTAATTGTAGCGATACGTGTAGATGGAGCATAACACTATGTAATGGTGGTATAAAAACTAGTTGGTGGTACAAATCTATTAACCTTAGCAGTCATGGTTTACAAAATGGGTCTTTGAAACCAAATAAGACTGACAAATTATTAATAGAATCATTGTTAGAAATGAAACTGTCTCAGACCGCATTAAATCAGATGCAATTTTTCAGCAATACAAATAAGTGTGAGTCCGTCAATAGGACAATTTCTACATACCTACCGAAGAATAAGAATTTTTCTCGCAATGCCTTAGGCCGTGCATCTGCAGCAGTCTTGAAAGTCAATAATAAAAGGGATGTTGCATTGGCTAAGACCCTAAAAGCTGTAGGTTGTGGTCTGGGTAGAAAGTCTCGTGCTGTAGTGGCTCTGAAAAAAATACGTAAACGTGAAATATATGATTGTGCATATCAAAAAAGTTTACGTGTCAAATTATACAGGTTAAAAGCTCGTAAAAAACAGGCTATCGATTTCTTGTTAAACAAGAGAGTGCGAAACAGGTTGATTAGTGGATATAAAAAACATCAGTTAGAACCAAAGCTATGTCAGAATTCAAGTCCGAAAGAATTCGTTCCACAGCCAGGTTGTAGTTCATGGCCAGATTAACATTTATATTAAAAGGTTACACAATATGGTTTTCTTTCAGCCTTTCAGGAAGCATATGTAGTTATTTATTTATTTACAGAGAATACTAAACATCTTATATTATATTAAAACAAACACTTTTCAGGAATATATGAGCATGATATGAGTTAGTTGTGTTTTTTTTAAATTAAAAAGTTTGTTTATTTTAAGTTTGTTATGAAAATGGGATAATGGTCCAAGACACTGAAATAAACCTTGTATCAGACAAAAAGACCACTTCATATCTCCCAATGCAATGCATCCAGCCACAGTACATGCATTTATTGGAAAACACATACCTTGAAACAAAATTATAAACAAAATAAAACCATGTAAAATGAATATTACAACATTAGGTCATTCACAGTTTGCCTTTGTAACTCGATGTCATATTTGGATTTTTTCCTTTCTGTTATTTTTTCTTTTGTTTTTTGTTAACTTATTTAATTAATGACTGTCATACTTTGTTCATTGATTTGTCTCTATGTTTCACTTTCATTTAGTTCTCTACCGCATGTTTACTTCCTGTGATCACCTGTTGATTGAATGACCCAGTTTTCTGACACAGTAATGAAACCATCAAGAGTTACTCCCCTTGCACTGTAAAAATTAGTAAACACTGGCGAAAAAAACCACATAAATGTTTGACTGAGCTTATAATCTTGCATAAACATGTTTGCCATGTTTGTTTCAGTGTCTTGGGGGTATGAGGGTGGGCTTTTTTCCCATTTTCGTTTTTTACTTGTGTTAAAAACTTGTATTTTCAGAGATGATTAATGTGGAGGTAAAATGTGCAAGGTGCATATGTTTACTACAAAATCATAACAAACCACAATTTCAGATTCAGCATGCAGTTAGTATAGTTTGTGCCATGCACAATATGTGTGGTGCATTGGTGTGCAGCTACACATATTTTTCTTTGATTGTTAATCTCCCGAGGTTCTAAAACAATATGGTCTGTATTCACACACAATGCATTATGACAAAGGTGTGAAGCATCTAAATTTTTGGCTAAATCAGTAGATTTCAATTGCAAAATTTTTGCTAAACGTGCAACATTCATTTTAGTACGTTTGGCATTTGGGTATGTGACATTGATCATCCCTAGAATATAATTATTTCTCCTCTGAGTGGCCCCAGTCCAAATAATGCATGCCCCATTTTTTGCCTCTTCACTGTTTATAAGTATAAAATTGGTATATTTTTGATAAAAATCTAAATTATTGGTAGCCATTTTGTATTCTTTTTAATCAAATACCACTAAAAGAGTGTAACTGACCTCGATTTCAGCAGCTCCCATCCGAAATTGTGATCATTGAACCATGAAACACTCCAACACCTTTGAAATAATAGTTCACAATTTGGGTCAACATTTTTAATTAATTCTCCATAGGCGACAATGGTAACGTTTTCCTCCATTGCTCAGTCCATATCGTTTACTTGAACATGTAGGATGGCTCATATCGAAGCTGATACATTTATACATGTTTGGTTAAATTTTCGGGGTGGCAAGTGAGATTACTTTTTTCGCAATTTGCTGGACCCCGGAAGATGGTGAAAAATGTCACTCTCCACATGAAATAATCCCAAAATTCTAATCATAAAACTCAATAAAAAAATTGTCCTTTCTAATAATTTATTTCAGGTCAAATCTACATATTTCTTTTCTCATCACATCAGCTCTATAAAACAGTTCTTATTGTTCATTTATGTCCATTTTTAAAATCACAGCATCCACAATTGTATGGCGGACTTATATTGTTTTTTAATTACGTCATCTGAGTTCCTCATCTCAAGGTCTATTAGGGATCCTGACCCATATTAGATCAGCAAATGTCAGATTCCACTTGTATTGCAGTATGAATTCCATCGGTAGACCTTTTCGAACAATTCTGTGAAGTTTTTTTCCGCATCTGAAATAGAATAAGTTAATTTTTAGTATTTTTAAGTAAGCATGCTTATTACTGTTCCTTATATCTTTTAGTAGAAAAAAAGCACAAAATCCATATGTTATCAATCCACAATTTAGACATTAATTAAGACTTTTCATAGCTTAAAGTGCCATTCAACAAACCTTCATTACCTTACTGACTTTATTAAAATCATCATGTTTAGATGATAAAGCATGAAAATATTGTGTTTTTTACTGTAAATAAGGTAAATTTAAGGATTTTTTCACTCAGAAAATAATGTTTTTGATATTTGTTTCTTTCAAATAAGGAATAGAACATTTTTATTTTTTTATAACTGTTAAGATCATTCACAGACCATTCTAAAACAGGTTTTAGTTTTAAAATCCATCAAGCAATCACCATTTTAGAGTTCTTTTTGTGTGAGTGTTCAAATAGGGAAAAATGGTGCTTTTCTTTGGTAAAGATAACATTGTGACGTCATCGCTTTTGTGACGTCATGACTTTATGGTGTCATAATTTAGAATTGTACAAACATAACAGAGTGTGTATTTATTCAATAATGAAAGGGAAAAGGAAAAGAAACCAATATAAGGTTGGTAACCAAGCCCATCTATTGCGTTTTGTATCCCTAACAACAGATCAAGATTGTGGTGTTAATAATAGTGTTGCTCCATCTACAGCTCCATCTACACCTCCATCTACACAGGTTTTAAAAAATTTATCTATGCAAGTTTCACCTGCACCACCTAAATTTAAATTATCTAATTCCGCTACAGATTTGGCAACTAAAAACACCACAGAATCTGTCTGGTTACCCCGCCTTACAGAAAAAGAATTCAAGCTGTACTCAAAAGAGAGTTACGATAAAAAATCTTATGTAGCCCCCCAAACTGAAAAATGTGCGACTACAGTCAAACTACTAAGACCGCATAAATTGTCAGATGATTATTTAGATGAATATTTAGAGGATAAAAGTACTGAAAATAGAACGGTAGATAGAGATCTTAATATTTTAATGATCAATAGTCTTATAATATGTCATTTAAATAAAAGTCCAAAGTGTGTTGTTCCACATTTTGAACTGGTACAAGAGACTCAATGGGGTCTTGGTTGGATTTGGAAAATGAAGTGTACCAATTGTAAATTTATTTCAGAAAAATATAAACTATTTAGAGAAATTGACACAGGACGTGCTGGTCGCAAGAGTGCTACAATTAACTATGGGTTTCAGACTGGCGTGATAAACTGTAATATTGGTAATGATAGCGCGCGACTACTTTTAACTAGTTCATGTATTCCTCCTATGTCGAAAGGAACAATGCAGAGAATAACAAATACTGTTTGTGACAAGGTTGTTAAACTTGCGGAAAATGAAACCGAACAAGTGGTTGAGAGTTTCAGAAAGAGAAATGAAACCTTAGGGTTAAATAAAAATAGTCCTATAAAATTGCAAATGGATGGTACCTATCAGAGTGTGCATATAAAAAGTAGGCATAAAATGGGACAAAATGCATCACAAGTCATTGGTATTGCCTGTGAAAATGAAACTGACAATCATGATATCATTGGTTTTCACCTTGTAAACAAACTTTGCTGGGTTGGTGCATGGTTACGCGGTAAAGGTTATGACATTGAATGTCCTAATCACGAGTACTGCACATCAAATACAAATAGGCATGATCCTTTGAGTGAGAAGGATCTTGGGTATGAAATAGGTAAAAAAATTGCTAAACTTGATTTACTTGTGGACTATTGTACTACTGATGGGGATGCAAAAGGTGTACAAGGTTTACAAGAAGCCATGCAAGAAATATTTGACCCTTTATGGTCAGTAAATAGACTGGCAGATACTATACACCGGGGTCAAAGTCAGTTCCGTGAGGTATTGCGAGCAAAATTTAGTGTCGGTATGTTCCCTGGAGCTACAAAGGCTCAGAGGAATGATATTAAAATAGCTTTTGCCAATGATTTAAAATTACGTTCGCATGGTATAATGAAATGTTTATTTGCAAAATATAATGGTGACCGACAACAAATTTCAAAATGTTTGCCACGCATTGTTAAGTCTGTAGTGAATTGTTATAGTGGTAATTGTAGCGATACGTGTAGATGGAGCATAACACTATGTAATGGTGGTATAAAAACTAGTTGGTGGTACAAATCTATTAACCTTAGCAGTCATGGTTTACAAAATGGGTCTTTGAAACCAAATAAGACTGACAAATTATTAATAGAATCATTGTTAGAAATGAAACTGTCTCAGACCGCATTAAATCAGATGCAATTTTTCAGCAATACAAATAAGTGTGAGTCCGTCAATAGGACAATTTCTACATACCTACCGAAGAATAAGAATTTTTCTCGCAATGCCTTAGGCCGTGCATCTGCAGCAGTCTTGAAAGTCAATAATAAAAGGGATGTTGCATTGGCTAAGACCCTAAAAGCTGTAGGTTGTGGTCTGGGTAGAAAGTCTCGTGCTGTAGTGGCTCTGAAAAAAATACGTAAACGTGAAATATATGATTGTGCATATCAAAAAAGTTTACGTGTCAAATTAAACAGGTTAAAAGCTCGTAAAAAACAGGCTATCGATTTCTTGTTAAACAAGAGAGTGCGAAACAGGTTGATTAGTGGATATAAAAAACATCAGTTAGAACCAAAGCTATGTCAGAATTCAAGTCCGAAAGAATTCGTTCCACAGCCAGGTTGTAGTTCATGGCCAGATTAACATTTATATTAAAAGGTTACACAATATGGTTTTCTTTCAGCCTTTCAGGAAGCATATGTAGTTATTTATTTATTTACAGAGAATACTAAACATCTTATATTATATTAAAACAAACACTTTTCAGGAATATATGAGCATGATATGAGTTAGTTGTGTTTTTTTTAAATTAAAAAGTTTGTTTATTTTAAGTTTGTTATGAAAATGGGATAATGGTCCAAGACACTGAAATAAACCTTGTATCAGACAAAAAGACCACTTCATATCTCCCAATGCAATGCATCCAGCCACAGTACATGCATTTATTGGAAAACACATACCTTGAAACAAAATTATAAACAAAATAAAACCATGTAAAATGAATATTACAACATTAGGTCATTCACAGTTTGCCTTTGTAACTCGATGTCATATTTGGATTTTTTCCTTTCTGTTATTTTTTCTTTTGTTTTTTGTTAACTTATTTAATTAATGACTGTCATACTTTGTTCATTGATTTGTCTCTATGTTTCACTTTCATTTAGTTCTCTACCGCATGTTTACTTCCTGTGATCACCTGTTGATTGAATGACCCAGTTTTCTGACACAGTAATGAAACCATCAAGAGTTACTCCCCTTGCACTGTAAAAATTAGTAAACACTGGCGAAAAAAACCACATAAATGTTTGACTGAGCTTATAATCTTGCATAAACATGTTTGCCATGTTTGTTTCAGTGTCTTGGGGGTATGAGGGTGGGCTTTTTTCCCATTTTCGTTTTTTACTTGTGTTAAAAACTTGTATTTTCAGAGATGATTAATGTGGAGGTAAAATGTGCAAGGTGCATATGTTTACTACAAAATCATAACAAACCACAATTTCAGATTCAGCATGCAGTTAGTATAGTTTGTGCCATGCACAATATGTGTGGTGCATTGGTGTGCAGCTACACATATTTTTCTTTGATTGTTAATCTCCCGAGGTTCTAAAACAATATGGTCTGTATTCACACACAATGCATTATGACAAAGGTGTGAAGCATCTAAATTTTTGGCTAAATCAGTAGATTTCAATTGCAAAATTTTTGCTAAACGTGCAACATTCATTTTAGTACGTTTGGCATTTGGGTATGTGACATTGATCATCCCTAGAATATAATTATTTCTCCTCTGAGTGGCCCCAGTCCAAATAATGCATGCCCCATTTTTTGCCTCTTCACTGTTTATAAGTATAAAATTGGTATATTTTTGATAAAAATCTAAATTATTGGTAGCCATTTTGTATTCTTTTTAATCAAATACCACTAAAAGAGTGTAACTGACCTCGATTTCAGCAGCTCCCATCCGAAATTGTGATCATTGAACCATGAAACACTCCAACACCTTTGAAATAATAGTTCACAATTTGGGTCAACATTTTTAATTAATTCTCCATAGGCGACAATGGTAACGTTTTCCTCCATTGCTCAGTCCATATCGTTTACTTGAACATGTAGGATGGCTCATATCGAAGCTGATACATTTATACATGTTTGGTTAAATTTTCGGGGTGGCAAGTGAGATTACTTTTTTCGCAATTTGCTGGACCCCGGAAGATGGTGAAAAATGTCACTCTCCACATGAAATAATCCCAAAATTCTAATCATAAAACTCAATAAAAAAATTGTCCTTTCTAATAATTTATTTCAGGTCAAATCTACATATTTCTTTTCTCATCACATCAGCTCTATAAAACAGTTCTTATTGTTCATTTATGTCCATTTTTAAAATCACAGCATCCACAATTGTATGGCGGACTTATATTGTTTTTTAATTACGTCATCTGAGTTCCTCATCTCAAGGTCTATTAGGGATCCTGACCCAATTGCGAGAGAAAAAAAAGTTTATTATCTCATAAACGATCATTTCACCGAAAGAAAAAAAAAATCAATTCGCATCACGGGAGCAATTTTACATACAATATTTTTCCTTTTCATAAAAGTGTACTGCAAGGGCATATGATATCTGCTTAGTCATTTTTAGTGTTACTCCTGATTGCAGTTGCGCTATTAGGAAAAAATACTGCGGTAACAATTTAAAGCATTACTTACTGTTCTAGCAGCAACTGTAGATCTATATTTGGGAACTTTGATCGCATTGCTTATTCGATATTATAAGGAGCTTCACTTGCGTACAATTCACTCAGTTTCAGGCAAAATTTCAATTTGGTGTAATAAAAATAAGACTAGTGCGGGTGGGGTTCGAACCCACGCGGACATACGTCCATTGGAACTTAAGTCCAACGCCTTAACCACTCGGCCACCACACTGTTACAGATGGGGATCTTAAATGGTTACATGAATCTATAGCTACTTATCACAATGTTCGCATTTCATTTGTAAGGCGCAATTGTGTAGATCAAGTACCGCAAAGGAAAAATAATCAAATAGACAGCCTTTTCATCGAAAATCCCGTGCAATTCAACTGATTTCATGCTGAAACATTCAATTAAGTGAAACTTGATGTTTTGTCAACCCGAGTACCGTTACTGTAAGAATTTTCATAATTGCGAGAGAAAAAAAAGTTTATTATCTCATAAACGATCATTTCACCGAAAGAAAAAAAAAATCAATTCGCATCACGGGAGCAATTTTACATACAATATTTTTCCTTTTCATAAAAGTGTACTGCAAGGGCATATGATATCTGCTTAGTCATTTTTAGTGTTACTCCTGATTGCAGTTGCGCTATTAGGAAAAAATACTGCGGTAACAATTTAAAGCATTACTTACTGTTCTAGCAGCAACTGTAGGTCTATATTTGGGAACTTTGATCGCATTGCTTATTCGATATTATAAGGAGCTTCACTTGCGTACAATTCACTCAGTTTCAGGCAAAATTTCAATTTGGTGTAATAAAAATAAGACTAGTGCGGGTGGGGTTCGAACCCACGCGGACATACGTCCATTGGAACTTAAGTCCAACGCCTTAACCACTCGGCCACCACACTGTTACAGATGGGGATCTTAAATGGTTACATGAATCTATAGCTACTTATCACAATGTTCGCATTTCATTTGTAAGGCGCAATTGTGTAGATCAAGTACCGCAAAGGAAAAATAATCAAATAGACAGCCTTTTCATCGAAAATCCCGTGCAATTCAACTGATTTCATGCTGAAACATTCAATTAAGTGAAACTTGATGTTTTGTCAACCCGAGTACCGTTACTGTAAGAATTTTCATAATTGCGAGAGAAAAAAAAGTTTATTATCTCATAAACGATCATTTCACCGAAAGAAAAAAAAAATCAATTCGCATCACGGGAGCAATTTTACATACAATATTTTTCCTTTTCATAAAAGTGTACTGCAAGGGCATATGATATCTGCTTAGTCATTTTTAGTGTTACTCCTGATTGCAGTTGCGCTATTAGGAAAAAATACTGCGGTAACAATTTAAAGCATTACTTACTGTTCTAGCAGCAACTGTAGGTCTATATTTGGGAACTTTGATCGCATTGGTTATTCGATATTATAAGGAGCTTCACTTGCGTACAATTCACTCAGTTTCAGGCAAAATTTCAATTTGGTGTAATAAAAATAAGACTAGTGCGGGTGGGGTTCGAACCCACGCGGACATACGTCCATTGGAACTTAAGTCCAACGCCTTAACCACTCGGCCACCACACTGTTACAGATGGGGATCTTAAATGGTTACATGAATCTATAGCTACTTATCACAATGTTCGCATTTCATTTGTAAGGCGCAATTGTGTAGATCAAATACCGCAAAGGAAAAATAATCAAATAGACAGCCTTTTCATCGAAAATCCCGTGCAATTCAACTGATTTCATGCTGAAACATTCAATTAAGTGAAACTTGATGTTTTGTCAACCCGAGTACCGTTACTGTAAGAATTTTCATAATTGCGAGAGAAAAAAAAGTTTATTATCTCATAAACGATCATTTCACCGAAAGAAAAAAAAAATCAATTCGCATCACGGGAGCAATTTTACATACAATATTTTTCCTTTTCATAAAAGTGTACTGCAAGGGCATATGATATCTGCTTAGTCATTTTTAGTGTTACTCCTGATTGCAGTTGCGCTATTAGGAAAAAATACTGCGGTAACAATTTAAAGCATTACTTACTGTTCTAGCAGCAACTGTAGGTCTATATTTGGGAACTTTGATCGCATTGCTTATTCGATATTATAAGGAGCTTCACTTGCGTACAATTCACTCAGTTTCAGGCAAAATTTCAATTTGGTGTAATAAAAATAAGACTAGTGCGGGTGGGGTTCGAACCCACGCGGACATACGTCCATTGGAACTTAAGTCCAACGCCTTAACCACTCGGCCACCACACTGTTTCAGATGGGGATCTTAAATGGTTACATGAATCTATAGCTACTTATCACAATGTTCGCATTTCATTTGTAAGGCGCAATTGTGTAGATCAAATACCGCAAAGGAAAAATAATCAAATAGACAGCCTTTTCATCGAAAATCCCGTGCAATTCAACTGATTTCATGCTGAAACATTCAATTAAGTGAAACTTGATGTTTTGTCAACCCGAGTACCGTTACTGTAAGAATTTTCATAATTGCGAGAGAAAAAAAAGTTTATTATCTCATAAACGATCATTTCACCGAAAGAAAAAAAAAATCAATTCGCATCACGGGAGCAATTTTACATACAATATTTTTCCTTTTCATAAAAGTGTACTGCAAGGGCATATGATATCTGCTTAGTCATTTTTAGTGTTACTCCTGATTGCAGTTGCGCTATTAGGAAAAAATACTGCGGTAACAATTTAAAGCATTACTTACTGTTCTAGCAGCAACTGTAGGTCTATATTTGGGAACTTTGATCGCATTGCTTATTCGATATTATAAGGAGCTTCACTTGCGTACAATTCACTCAGTTTCAGGCAAAATTTCAATTTGGTGTAATAAAAATAAGACTAGTGCGGGTGGGGTTCGAACCCACGCGGACATACGTCCATTGGAACTTAAGTCCAACGCCTTAACCACTCGGCCACCACACTGTTTCAGATGGGGATCTTAAATGGTTACATGAATCTATAGCTACTTATCACAATGTTCGCATTTCATTTGTAAGGCGCAATTGTGTAGATCAAATACCGCAAAGGAAAAATAATCAAATAGACAGCCTTTTCATCGAAAATCCCGTGCAATTCAACTGATTTCATGCTGAAACATTCAATTAAGTGAAACTTGATGTTTTGTCAACCCGAGTACCGTTACTGTAAGAATTTTCATAATTGCGAGAGAAAAAAAAGTTTATTATCTCATAAACGATCATTTCACCGAAAGAAAAAAAAAATCAATTCGCATCACGGGAGCAATTTTACATACAATATTTTTCCTTTTCATAAAAGTGTACTGCAAGGGCATATGATATCTGCTTAGTCATTTTTAGTGTTACTCCTGATTGCAGTTGCGCTATTAGGAAAAAATACTGCGGTAACAATTTAAAGCATTACTTACTGTTCTAGCAGCAACTGTAGGTCTATATTTGGGAACTTTGATCGCATTGCTTATTCGATATTATAAGGAGCTTCACTTGCGTACAATTCACTCAGTTTCAGGCAAAATTTCAATTTGGTGTAATAAAAATAAGACTAGTGCGGGTGGGGTTCGAACCCACGCGGACATACGTCCATTGGAACTTAAGTCCAACGCCTTAACCACTCGGCCACCACACTGTTACAGATGGGGATCTTAAATGGTTACATGAATCTATAGCTACTTATCACAATGTTCGCATTTCATTTGTAAGGCGCAATTGTGTAGATCAAATACCGCATAGGAAAAATAATCAAATAGACAGCCTTTTCATCGAAAATCCCGTGCAATTCAACTGATTTCATGCTGAAACATTCAATTAAGTGAAACTTGATGTTTTGTCAACCCGAGTACCGTTACTGTAAGAATTTTCATAATTGCGAGAGAAAAAAAAGTTTATTATCTCATAAACGATCATTTCACCGAAAGAAAAAAAAATCAATTCGCATCACGGGAGCAATTTTACATACAATATTTTTCCTTTTCATAAAAGTGTACTGCAAGGGCATATGATATCTGCTTAGTCATTTTTAGTGTTACTCCTGATTGCAGTTGCGCTATTAGGAAAAAATACTGCGGTAACAATTTAAAGCATTACTTACTGTTCTAGCAGCAACTGTAGGTCTATATTTGGGAACTTTGATCGCATTGCTTATTCGATATTATAAGGAGCTTCACTTGCGTACAATTCACTCAGTTTCAGGCAAAATTTCAATTTGGTGTAATAAAAATAAGACTAGTGCGGGTGGGGTTCGAACCCACGCGGACATACGTCCATTGGAACTTAAGTCCAACGCCTTAACCACTCGGCCACCACACTGTTACAGATGGGGATCTTAAATGGTTACATGAATCTATAGCTACTTATCACAATGTTCGCATTTCATTTGTAAGGCGCAATTGTGTAGATCAAATACCGCATAGGAAAAATAATCAAATAGACAGCCTTTTCATCGAAAATCCCGTGCAATTCAACTGATTTCATGCTGAAACATTCAATTAAGTGAAACTTGATGTTTTGTCAACCCGAGTACCGTTACTGTAAGAATTTTCATAATTGCGAGAGAAAAAAAAGTTTATTATCTCATAAACGATCATTTCACCGAAAGAAAAAAAAAATCAATTCGCATCACGGGAGCAATTTTACATACAATATTTTTCCTTTTCATAAAAGTGTACTGCAAGGGCATATGATATCTGCTTAGTCATTTTTAGTGTTACTCCTGATTGCAGTTGCGCTATTAGGAAAAAATACTGCGGTAACAATTTAAAGCATTACTTACTG
Organism: Mytilus galloprovincialis; assembly: GCF_965363235.1. Taxonomy (NCBI): domain Eukaryota; kingdom Metazoa; phylum Mollusca; class Bivalvia; order Mytilida; family Mytilidae; genus Mytilus; species Mytilus galloprovincialis. The sequence continues at coordinate 73,183,070 of NC_134843.1, forward strand.
TTCTAGCAGCAACTGTAGGTCTATATTTGGGAACTTTGATCGCATTGCTTATTCGATATTATAAGGAGCTTCACTTGCGTACAATTCACTCAGTTTCAGGCAAAATTTCAATTTGGTGTAATAAAAATAAGACTAGTGCGGGTGGGGTTCGAACCCACGCGGACATACGTCCATTGGAACTTAAGTCCAACGCCTTAACCACTCGGCCACCACACTGTTACAGATGGGGATCTTAAATGGTTACATGAATCTATAGCTACTTATCACAATGTTCGCATTTCATTTGTAAGGCGCAATTGTGTAGATCAAATACCGCAAAGGAAAAATAATCAAATAGACAGCCTTTTCATCGAAAATCCCGTGCAATTCAACTGATTTCATGCTGAAACATTCAATTAAGTGAAACTTGATGTTTTGTCAACCCGAGTACCGTTACTGTAAGAATTTTCATAATTGCGAGAGAAAAAAAAGTTTATTATCTCATAAACGATCATTTCACCGAAAGAAAAAAAAATCAATTCGCATCACCGGAGCAATTTTACATACAATATTTTTCCTTTTCATAAAAGTGTACTGCAAGGGCATATGATATCTGCTTAGTCATTTTTAGTGTTACTCCTGATTGCAGTTGCGCTATTAGGAAAAAATACTGCGGTAACAATTTAAAGCATTACTTACTTACTGTTCTAGCAGCAACTGTAGGTCTATATTTGGGAACTTTGATCGCATTGCTTATTCGATATTATAAGGAGCTTCACTTGCGTACAATTCACTCAGTTTCAGGCAAAATTTCAATTTGGTGTAATAAAAATAAGACTAGTGCGGGTGGGGTTCGAACCCACGCGGACATACGTCCATTGGAACTTAAGTCCAACGCCTTAACCACTCGGCCACCACACTGTTACAGATGGGGATCTTAAATGGTTACATGAATCTATAGCTACTTATCACAATGTTCGCATTTCATTTGTAAGGCGCAATTGTGTAGATCAAATACCGCAAAGGAAAAATAATCAAATAGACAGCCTTTTCATCGAAAATCCCGTGCAATTCAACTGATTTCATGCTGAAACATTCAATTAAGTGAAACTTGATGTTTTGTCAACCCGAGTACCGTTACTGTAAGAATTTTCATAATTGCGAGAGAAAAAAAAGTTTATTATCTCATAAACGATCATTTCACCGAAAGAAAAAAAAAAATCAATTCGCATCACGGGAGCAATTTTACATACAATATTTTTCCTTTTCATAAAAGTGTACTGCAAGGGCATATGATATCTGCTTAGTCATTTTTAGTGTTACTCCTGATTGCAGTTGCGCTATTAGGAAAAAATACTGCGGTAACAATTTAAAGCATTACTTACTGTTCTAGCAGCAACTGTAGGTCTATATTTGGGAACTTTGATCGCATTGCTTATTCGATATTATAAGGAGCTTCACTTGCGTACAATTCACTCAGTTTCAGGCAAAATTTCAATTTGGTGTAATAAAAATAAGACTAGTGCGGGTGGGGTTCGAACCCACGCGGACATACGTCCATTGGAACTTAAGTCCAACGCCTTAACCACTCGGCCACCACACTGTTACAGATGGGGATCTTAAATGGTTACATGAATCTATAGCTACTTATCACAATGTTCGCATTTCATTTGTAAGGCGCAATTGTGTAGATCAAATACCGCAAAGGAAAAATAATCAAATAGACAGCCTTTTCATCGAAAATCCCGTGCAATTCAACTGATTTCATGCTGAAACATTCAATTAAGTGAAACTTGATGTTTTGTCAACCCGAGTACCGTTACTGTAAGAATTTTCATAATTGCGAGAGAAAAAAAAGTTTATTATCTCATAAACGATCATTTCACCGAAAGAAAAAAAAAATCAATTCGCATCACGGGAGCAATTTTACATACAATATTTTTCCTTTTCATAAAAGTGTACTGCAAGGGCATATGATATCTGCTTAGTCATTTTTAGTGTTACTCCTGATTGCAGTTGCGCTATTAGGAAAAAATACTGCGGTAACAATTTAAAGCATTACTTACTGTTCTAGCAGCAACTGTAGGTCTATATTTGGGAACTTTGATCGCATTGCTTATTCGATATTATAAGGAGCTTCACTTGCGTACAATTCACTCAGTTTCAGGCAAAATTTCAATTTGGTGTAATAAAAATAAGACTAGTGCGGGTGGGGTTCGAACCCACGCGGACATACGTCCATTGGAACTTAAGTCCAACGCCTTAACCACTCGGCCACCACACTGTTACAGATGGGGATCTTAAATGGTTACATGAATCTATAGCTACTTATCACAATGTTCGCATTTCATTTGTAAGGCGCAATTGTGTAGATCAAATACCGCATAGGAAAAATAATCAAATAGACAGCCTTTTCATCGAAAATCCCGTGCAATTCAACTGATTTCATGCTGAAACATTCAATTAAGTGAAACTTGATGTTTTGTCAACCCGAGTACCGTTACTGTAAGAATTTTCATAATTGCGAGAGAAAAAAAAGTTTATTATCTCATAAACGATCATTTCACCGAAAGAAAAAAAAAATCAATTCGCATCACGGGAGCAATTTTACATACAATATTTTTCCTTTTCATAAAAGTGTACTGCAAGGGCATATGATATCTGCTTAGTCATTTTTAGTGTTACTCCTGATTGCAGTTGCGCTATTAGGAAAAAATACTGCGGTAACAATTTAAAGCATTACTTACTGTTCTAGCAGCAACTGTAGGTCTATATTTGGGAACTTTGATCGCATTGCTTATTCGATATTATAAGGAGCTTCACTTGCGTACAATTCACTCAGTTTCAGGCAAAATTTCAATTTGGTGTAATAAAAATAAGACTAGTGCGGGTGGGGTTCGAACCCACGCGGACATACGTCCATTGGAACTTAAGTCCAACGCCTTAACCACTCGGCCACCACACTGTTACAGATGGGGATCTTAAATGGTTACATGAATCTATAGCTACTTATCACAATGTTCGCATTTCATTTGTAAGGCGCAATTGTGTAGATCAAATATCGCAAAGGAAAAATAATCAAATAGACAGCCTTTTCATCGAAAATCCCGTGCAATTCAACTGATTTCATGCTGAAACATTCAATTAAGTGAAACTTGATGTTTTGTCAACCCGAGTACCGTTACTGTAAGAATTTTCATAATTGCGAGAGAAAAAAAAGTTTATTATCTCATAAACGATCATTTCACCGAAAGAAAAAAAAAATCAATTCGCATCACGGGAGCAATTTTACATACAATATTTTTCCTTTTCATAAAAGTGTACTGCAAGGGCATATGATATCTGCTTAGTCATTTTTAGTGTTACTCCTGATTGCAGTTGCGCTATTAGGAAAAAATACTGCGGTAACAATTTAAAGCATTACTTACTGTTCTAGCAGCAACTGTAGGTCTATATTTGGGAACTTTGATCGCATTGCTTATTCGATATTATAAGGAGCTTCACTTGCGTACAATTCACTCAGTTTCAGGCAAAATTTCAATTTGGTGTAATAAAAATAAGACTAGTGCGGGTGGGGTTCGAACCCACGCGGACATACGTCCATTGGAACTTAAGTCCAACGCCTTAACCACTCGGCCACCACACTGTTACAGATGGGGATCTTAAATGGTTACATGAATCTATAGCTACTTATCACAATGTTCGCATTTCATTTGTAAGGCGCAATTGTGTAGATCAAATATCGCAAAGGAAAAATAATCAAATAGACAGCCTTTTCATCGAAAATCCCGTGCAATTCAACTGATTTCATGCTGAAACATTCAATTAAGTGAAACTTGATGTTTTGTCAACCCGAGTACCGTTACTGTAAGAATTTTCATAATTGCGAGAGAAAAAAAAGTTTATTATCTCATAAACGATCATTTCACCGAAAGAAAAAAAAAATCAATTCGCATCACGGGAGCAATTTTACATACAATATTTTTCCTTTTCATAAAAGTGTACTGCAAGGGCATATGATATCTGCTTAGTCATTTTTAGTGTTACTCCTGATTGCAGTTGCGCTATTAGGAAAAAATACTGCGGTAACAATTTAAAGCATTACTTACTGTTCTAGCAGCAACTGTAGGTCTATATTTGGGAACTTTGATCGCATTGCTTATTCGATATTATAAGGAGCTTCACTTGCGTACAATTCACTCAGTTTCAGGCAAAATTTCAATTTGGTGTAATAAAAATAAGACTAGTGCGGGTGGGGTTCGAACCCACGCGGACATACGTCCATTGGAACTTAAGTCCAACGCCTTAACCACTCGGCCACCACACTGTTACAGATGGGGATCTTAAATGGTTACATGAATCTATAGCTACTTATCACAATGTTCGCATTTCATTTGTAAGGCGCAATTGTGTAGATCAAATACCGCAAAGGAAAAATAATCAAATAGACAGCCTTTTCATCGAAAATCCCGTGCAATTCAACTGATTTCATGCTGAAACATTCAATTAAGTGAAACTTGATGTTTTGTCAACCCGAGTACCGTTACTGTAAGAATTTTCATAATTGCGAGAGAAAAAAAAGTTTATTATCTCATAAACGATCATTTCACCGAAAGAAAAAAAAAATCAATTCGCATCACGGGAGCAATTTTACATACAATATTTTTCCTTTTCATAAAAGTGTACTGCAAGGGCATATGATATCTGCTTAGTCATTTTTAGTGTTACTCCTGATTGCAGTTGCGCTATTAGGAAAAAATACTGCGGTAACAATTTAAAGCATTACTTACTGTTCTAGCAGCAACTGTAGGTCTATATTTGGGAACTTTGATCGCATTGCTTATTCGATATTATAAGGAGCTTCACTTGCGTACAATTCACTCAGTTTCAGGCAAAATTTCAATTTGGTGTAATAAAAATAAGACTAGTGCGGGTGGGGTTCGAACCCACGCGGACATACGTCCATTGGAACTTAAGTCCAACGCCTTAACCACTCCACCACCACACTGTTTCAGATGGGGATCTTATAAATGGTTACATGAATCTATAGCTACTTATCACAATGTTCGCATTTCATTTGTAAGGCGCAATTGTGTAGATCAAATACCGCAAAGGAAAAATAATCAAATAGACAGCCTTTTCATCGAAAATCCCGTGCAATTCAACTGATTTCATGCTGAAACATTCAATTAAGTGAAACTTGATGTTTTGTCAACCCGAGTACCGTTACTGTAAGAATTTTCATAATTGCGAGAGAAAAAAAAGTTTATTATCTCATAAACAATCATTTCACCGAAAGAAAAAAAAAATCAATTCGCATCACGGGAGCAATTTTACATACAATATTTTTCCTTTTCATACAAGTGTGGACACAGATGAGTGTGGATAGTATGTATGGATGTTTGACAGTGTCTTATGACAAAATGAGTTCTATGTTTTTTCTATATGGTGTTATTAACTATGTTGCACGATGACAACCAAATATGAGCATTATGAGTGTTATTTATTAAATTTTTTATGCCCCCACCTACAATAGTAGATAGGCATTATGTTTTCTGGTCTGTGGGTCCGTTCGTTCGTTTGTCCCGCTTTAGGTTAAAGTTTTTGGTCAAGATAGTTTTTGATGAAGCTGAAGTCCAATCAACTCGAAACTTAGTACACATGTTCATTATGATATGATCTTTCTAATTTTAAAGCCAAATTAGACTTTTGACCCCAATTTCACGGTCCATTGAACATAGAAAATGGAAGTGGGAGTTTCAGGTTAAAGTTTTTGGTCAAAGTAGTTTTTGATGAAGCTGAATTCCAATCAACTTGAAACTTACTACACTTGTTGCATATGATATGATCTTTCTAATTTCAAAACTCATAACTGCTCCAAAAGTAATCTGATAGAATTTCAAGCATTTTAAGCCAATATTATCAACATCTACTAATGAGTCTTAATATGTCTACATATCTAAAAAGTCATAGTATTCAAAAGGTAATGCAAAATTATTCCTTTTCATTTTTTTTGTTATATGGATACACATTTGAGTGATACATGTACCAATACAATATTTGTTGTGGTATGAAAGTGCAGTAATTAGCATTTACTGTAACTATGTTAATTCACACAAATTGAAAAATAAACAAATGAATGGACCAGATGCTCTGCAGAGCCCAGCTTTATACGACTGCAGAGGTCGAAGCCTGAACAGTTGGGGCTAGTATTGACACAACATTCAAGCTGGAAACAGCTCTGAGTTTGAATTGTGATTAAATAGATGACACAGCTTAGGTTTCTGACACAGAATGAATGTGGTCTAATGAACTTAAATATTTGTTTTGCTTTTGTGTTGGGAGCAATTCACTATGCTGCTGAATATTAATCCTTTCAAACATAAATATCTTAAGAAATTTTCTTTTTAATTTCTGAAATGAGAAACATTTAGAGGAGACAAACTTCAGTTAAGAGATCAGAAACTAAAAAAATGTATAATTTTTCCATTTGTAAAAGGGCATACCCTAGAAAGTGCTTGCAATCACTGAATGGTTATTAATGACTGCTTTAATTTATCAGTTGGTAATAAAGTGAATATTGCATTGTATATTGTATAATTGATTTAAGTTGACTGAACAAAGAAAGATAACTCCAATTTTCAAAGAAGATTTCATAAAGCATTGGTATTAGGTAATTCAAGAACCATTCTGGACAAACTCCAATTAAGGGTCTTGAATTTACAAAAATGTTTGTTTTTGGTCCGTAATTATTAGACTGTTTGTCCCATAACCCACACAATATATCCGAACCTTCTACTTATGGTATTAAACATTGTGGTACAATTTCAGAACAATTGAAATACTTATACACAACTTTTTAAACCGACACTAGATTAAAGCTTGTTTTGGGCACCTTTGTACCCCTTATTCCTAAACCTTAGGGACCATAACCCCCAAAATCAATCCCAAGCTTCCTTTTGTGGTTATAAACGTTGTGTTATAATTTTGTTGATTTCTGTTGACTTATAATAAAGTTATTATCCAGAAACCATCTTTCGGACAGGATACCAATTTACGACCCCAAATTTTGTGGAGCTACCATTTGATTTTTATGGGGGGGGGGGGGGGGGGGGGGGGGGGGGGGCTAGGATGAAAAATTTTGTCCTGCCTTTTTTTTTAGTTGTAATCTCTGTCTTGCCTTTTTATTTTTCAGTCTATTCGGTTCTGCCTCTTTTTTTCTTAGCTTATCCTGACTTTTTTACAACAATTGTCATCCTGCCTTTTTTTTTTTTGCCAAGTTACTCATCCTGCCTTTTTTTTTACTCAAAATCCTGTCCTGCCTTTTTTTTCAAATTTCATCCTAGCTCCCCCCATAAAAATCAAATGGTAGCTCCCTTAGACTGGATAGGCCTTATATTTTTTTCCCCTCCTAATTGAAGGACCGTTTACACTCAGGGCCGAGTCATCAGCAGGCAATACAGATGTATTAAAACAACCTAGCATCATATTGCTAGTAGTGGGAGTAGCATTGTCCGGTAAATTTGTTCCCACTTTTTTTTATAAAATGTATGGTTCAAATCAAAATAGAATGCTTTTATCTCCTGAATACTTACATTGTACATAGAGATGATACTACTTTGACAAATCCTTGTCCATTAGAGTTGTCTGTCAAATCTTAATTTCACAAAGAATGAATTGCATAACAATGAACTGAGCTCAAAGCAAAGTACTTTAATAATACACTTAGACAAAGAGCTAAATCCAGTGATATACTTTGTACTACAGGTCCTTCATGACCATCCATCCACCCAAACCATATCTCAATAACATTCCATACTACATGATTGGATTCAGAAGTCCTGAAAAAGACATGACTTTTTTTTATCTTGTTTTAAGTATATATGCACAGGTTAAACCTTTATTGTGGATATAATCATTCAGTATCTAGCAACTATCAATTTGCTTCATGCACATATTGATATAGGTTGATTGCTCCTCTGTTGGAAATTAGAACACACCTCCATCTAATTTTAGTCAACTGACGAAGAAAAATTCAAAACTATATAAAATGTTATCTAAGACTTGTCAGTGTCTATTTCCTTTGCCACTGAATAAGATTCCATATTTACAACCAATGAAAATCAAATATCCCTCTAATAGACTAAGCATTGAAATCGTTTTCTAAAATGGTAGTTATGTGGAACCTAGAACTAAAAAAATTGAAACAATATATCTTAAATATTTCAAATGCATGTACATTTAATAATTCTCCAAAATTCACTTTATTTTTCCTTTTTTGGTTTTCTGTTGGAGACTGTATATTGACCTCTATGTAGCCTTTTCAACTTATAAAAGGGGGGATACATTTCCATAGAATTAAACTTTTCTGAAAGAATTGATTCCATTTATTTTCAATAAACAATAAATATTGAAGTCTATAACAGGCATCTAGGAACAGGCTCAACATTATTTCTAAACATGTATTAATATATACCAAAATGTGGACAAACCTACATTAAATATTCTACTTCAACGACTTTAATTAGTGAAGTAGATCAAATTAAAAGTCACAATGGTTAAAAACTCCAATGGCAGTCTTTCCTGCTAAAATCTTGATGTGTAGAATGTGATATACCATTTTTGGGTCTATATACTGTCCTTTAAATTTAGGTCATTTTGACACGGCAAAATATGAAAAAAATGTAAACTATGGTCTGGAAAGCACACAGTTTGTGATATTTTAAGGTATCTTTACTAAGAAAACCTGCAAATCTCAGTGGCAGATCCAGAACTTTTCAAAAAGGTGTGGGGGCTCTGATGGACCAGAGGGTTGCCCACTCCCATCAAGCTTCAATGATTTCTTACATATATGTCATAAGCTAAATTTCCCCCACCCCCTTGGTCTGTCTATGCATCTGTTTATCGTTCTGCGAAATAGTACTAATACTAATTTTTCCCCTCCCTTACCTGGCCCTAGACAGTTGCTTACCTTTGTAAACATTTTATAATTATAGTCAGGTATATATTGATTGAGAGTAACTTACATAGTAGTTAATGGGACTCTTTTTCACACGGTTCTGTGAAATATAATACGGCAAATATATACCCGTACATACTATCCGCATAACACAGAAATCTGATAGATTTTCACTTCTCTGGGAAAAATCAACCTGTGAAATGAAATACCATGCCTGGAAAAAAATTACCGGGACAAATTATCCTCAGGATAAAATATCACAGAGGACGAAATAAACCGTTACATTACATGAGAAGCCGGTTTGGTTACAAATAATTATGTCACGTGAAGGCGCACTGACATCACAATTTGCATTAATTTTGCAATACACTACAGTTCACTCATACAGAACCCATTATCATGCAAACATGCAACGTGAATGTGATTGATTATCAAATAATACAGAATTTATGCACGTACAGTTAATATAGAAGAAATTAGTTCATCAAATGTGAGTTCGTGATCTTGTGGTTAAGACCGATGGCTACAGTGCTGAAAGTCCTGAATTAGATTCTCACTTGGGGTGCTAAAAATATCAGTACATCAGAAGGGTAATTTTCACCCTCTCACACACATCTTTGTTAATGTTCCGGGATTGTTGAAAACTTGCATATTCATCAATATTTGATTTTGTGGTTTTAACAATCCAGACAGACAAATAGCAATAAGGTGTTTAGGAAAACATGACCCAAAACCTCCTTCATATATGACAAAAATACATGGGAACTCATATTGTATGGTCAAATGTGTTCAATATGAAAATTGAAATTAAGATGGTAAAATCAAATATTAGCCGTTACTGTAAATGGACTTAAAGTATGACTTTTCAGCAAATTTAAAGGGAAATGACACGGAAGGGGCCAAATAGTGTTCAAGGGGAGCAAATGCTATTTAAATTAGTATGCAGGTTTTAAATATAGAGGGAAGTTGAGTCATCTTTTTGGGTGAAGTTAAATACTGACTAGTGTGTGGTTCTCATTGGGTCTAAGCGTGACCAATATTGACAATTTTTCGCAAGCGTGAAACGTGAAAGTCAAATTATTGTGTCATGAAAACGGGAAATGAGGTCTGTCGTGAAAACGGGAAATGGGGTTCTGCAGGACCCCGGAAATGACAAAAAAATGAAAATTGCTCATGTACATAGTGTAAGCGGGATATGGGAATCTGACAAAACAGTAAGTGGGATCTGGGATCAGAACACCACCCCCCCCAATGAGACCCCCTTATGTAGATTTACCTTCTAATTCTATATAAAAAAACACAACTAAGAACTACGTTTAATTCACTTTGACTACTGATATGCAAACCTAGAAATATTTCATAAAATAGTGATTGAAAGATTCATAACACTTTGAAAGGATAATTCAGACACGTGTTACGCGGGGAGCATGTTTTAAATTTGTTTACAAATAATAATGTCACGTGATCGCGCACTGACCTCAAGTTGCATCGCCCTTACAATTCACTAACACAGTGTAGATACTATTCTGTACGCTATCCGGAAGTCGCGATTTTCGAAACGAGAACTTTTTGGATCACATTTTAAATTTGATGGGTATACTGAATGAAACGGTAAGTTGATCATCTGTACATTGCTTAATGATTAATTCAGCCGACATCGATATTCTCAAATGGTTTAGAATTAAATTCCGCACATTCAATATTCGTGTCTTTGCCTTAATCAAGAGATTTTCAAGTGCATCACTAAGAAAAATCAATTGGCGAACCTAAAAACAATCTTTTTACCCTCTTAGTGTACAAATTAACGTAAAAACCAGACTTAATTAACTCAATGAAGTATATTTCAAGTGGTGGTAAAAGTTTCAACCAGATCTTTGATGCCAGAAATAAGAAAATTACACTTGTTTGAATTTCTCACTGTACGATCAGTCTCGCTTGTTTATTTTAAAACTGTATGATCAGTCTTTATGTCACTGTATTCTAGTGGTGATTTCAAAGTTATTTACGATACATTAGAAGGTGGCATTTTTCTAAATAACACAAATATATTTCAATACATTCACATCCTGAAAACTTATGAAACATGTTTTAGCTTGATAGGGTGTACTCGACTTACTACATTAAGTATAAGGATGTTTAAATGTTGCTAAAATAAGAGGAAGGTTTGATGTATACTAGTATATAAGTTTTCAATACTTAAAATTGTACAAACACACAGATTTAGTTGTTATATAAAAATGCATGTATTTACACACATTCGAGGCCGTACTGTAGCCTATAATTGATCACAGTTCCTTCACTTTGTTTAAGATGTAGAGCTATATAAAAAAAGAAGATGTGGTATGATTGCCAATGAGACAACTATCCACAAAAGACCAAAATGACACAGACATTAACAACTATAGGTCACCGTACGGCCTTCAACAATGAACAAAGCCCATACCGCATAGTGAGCTATAAAAGGCCCCGATAAGACAATGTAAAACAATTCAAACGAGAAAACTGTCTCTTTGACACTCAATTGTACACCACTTTGTCAAGCGGGGGGTTATAGTGATAAAGAAGTCCGTCTTTCCGTTCGTCCGTTGGACCGGTACAATATGTTTCGCCGGTTTTGTAAGCGCATCTCCTCATAAACCACTTAATATACATTGGGGGTTCCGGCCATTTTTAAATGGAGAGGGGTCCAATCCAGGAGAAAAGGGGATTCCAAATATATGTTCCCATACAAATGAATTGATAGTTAAAAAAGGGTTTCAAACTGCCGGATCCCCTTTTTTTTGAATCCGTCACTGATATAACTATTAATTAATCTTATTCGGATTCCTTATCATAAATGATAATGACTGTATTGTGTACCGTCTATTTCGAATTTTAGTAAAAAATCTTTTATGGGGTTACTTTATATAAGATACGGACTTGAACATTACATTATATGGGGGCACCCATCAGGTATTTCCAACACCTCCTAAACCAATCATTAAAGTTTTCTGAAATTGCTCCATTTTTACTCGATTAATGCATTATGGACCTTCTATTTCTGTAAACTTACCAAAATTATATCACATGAATTATCCCCCTACGCAAAGCTGTCTTTATCCATTTTTTGTTATTTTAAAAGACAAGCTTGATTTATGTTATCATCAATTGGTCAACGGCGGACGGTGTAAATAATCTTTAAAAATGTAATAGCTAAACAGATAACTGTAACGATACACTATTACAAAGTCCACAAGCGAATCATGTATTACTTTTTAGGCATTTGATTTTAAATAAGACTGATGGAACAAAAATACAATTATTTTGCCGTCTAAAAAATTCATCAGAAATATATTTGTATTGTCTGATGAAAGTAATTACACGTTATAGCTCCCTGGATAGTTCATAATATCACATATACACGTATATACCTTCAAATTGCTGTTGTTTTTTCTTCAAAATCACGACTGGTCATACAGTCAAAAAATCTGAAATCGCTTCTAGAATACAGTCAGTTCTAGACTGATCGTACAGTAATTTATTTTGGGATCCTCAAAGAAAACATATTTTTTATGGGAAATACGAATATTCTACTTAAATACGAAAAGAATATTGAAACAGTATATATTTAACTGTAAACTGATGCAAATATTTGCAATAAAAGATTATTTGCTTTGTACTACGAGAGCAAAATTGTCCATCGATTTCACTTTTTTCTACAAAGTTGATGTGATGCACACGTATATTTTATATTCTAATGCATGTTTTTGTTACAGTTACTCATATTTACGATGCTATATATACCTTGAAGATGTTCAAAGCACTTTGTAGATATAGGAGTAAACAAATGATGAGAAAAGTTACCGTAGGCAAAACCGTCCTGTTAGCCAGTTGGAAATCATCGCTTCGAAAATCGCGACTTCCGGATAGCGTACAGAATAGTATCTACACTGTGACTAATACATGACCATTTTCATGCGAACATGCAACGTGAATGTGATTGGTTATCATATAATACAGAAATAATGCATGCACAGTTTAAGAAGAAATTAGTTCAATAAATCGATGCGATTTTCACTTTTGACACGAATAGGTCGGGTTGACATTACTGTCATCGGAGATAATATTGAGATAAATGGGATAAAACGGACCGTCAAAAAGGTCTAGAGGAGCACATCAGTAGAACCTTAACATTAATAAGTAATACTTACCAAAATTTCTCTAATTAAAGAACTATATAACTGAAATTTCACAAAGATAACGGTAAACATTTTGTTGATGGTGATGATGCTATTATCGATCCGTTGAATTCAGGGTCAACGGAATTTTTTGCGTTGCGTTTAAATCATTGAGGCCATCTATTTTTATTGCGGGTTCCACATATATAAATCGGAATTAAAGAAAAAATGGAATGTTGTTAGCAGAATCAAAACAGAAATGATGAACATTGCAACATTTTCAGCAAAATATAAATAGGATGGAGGATCTGTGTATTCACATTATTTGTAAAACTCTCCTTATTCATGTGAAGCGTGTGCTTTACATCGAGGCTTGCTATGCTTATCATTGACGCCACAGTACTTCAACCAATCAGACAATGTTTATTTTGGGCATTTGACTTTTTTTAACTCAGATTTTGGAATATTTTAATCGAAATTATAGAAAAATGGAATGTTGTTAGTACATATAAAATAGAAAATGATGAATACTTTTAGCTAAAGATAATTTGGATGGGGGTTCTGTGTATTCACATTATTTGCACAACTCTCCTTACTGATGCCATATTTTGGAATTTCCGTGACCTAAATGGTTCGCGAAAATTAATATTTTTATATATAGTATAGTAAAAAGTGTACTGCAAGGGCATATGATATCTGCTTAGTCATTTTTAGTGTTACTCCTGATTGCAGTTGCGCTATTAGGAAAAAATACTGCGGTAACAATTTAAAGCATTACTTACTGTTCTAGCAGCAACTGTAGGTCTATATTTGGGAACTTTGATCGCATTGCTTATTCGATATTATAAGGAGCTTCACTTGCGTACAATTCACTCAGTTTCAGGCAAAATTTCAATTTGGTGTAATAAAAATAAGACTAGTGCGGGTGGGGTTCGAACCCACGCGGACATACGTCCATTGGAACTTAAGTCCAACGCCTTAACCACTCGGCCACCACACTGTTACAGATGGGGATCTTAAATGGTTACATGAATCTATAGCTACTTATCACAATGTTCGCATTTCATTTGTAAGGCGCAATTGTGTAGATCAAATACCGCAAAGGAAAAATAATCAAATAGACAGCCTTTTCATCGAAAATCCCGTGCAATTCAACTGATTTCATGCTGAAACATTCAATTAAGTGAAACTTGATGTTTTGTCAACCCGAGTACCGTTACTGTAAGAATTTTCATAATTGCGAGAGAAAAAAAAGTTTATTATCTCATAAACGATCATTTCACCGAAAGAAAAAAAAAATCAATTCGCATCACGGGAGCAATTTTACATACAATATTTTTCCTTTTCATAAAAGTGTACTGCAAGGGCATATGATATCTGCTTAGTCATTTTTAGTGTTACTCCTGATTGCAGTTGCGCTATTAGGAAAAAATACTGCGGTAACAATTTAAAGCATTACTTACTGTTCTAGCAGCAACTGTAGGTCTATATTTGGGAACTTTGATCGCATTGCTTATTCGATATTATAAGGAGCTTCACTTGCGTACAATTCACTCAGTTTCAGGCAAAATTTCAATTTGGTGTAATAAAAATAAGACTAGTGCGGGTGGGGTTCGAACCCACGCGGACATACGTCCATTGGAACTTAAGTCCAACGCCTTAACCACTCGGCCACCACACTGTTACAGATGGGGATCTTAAATGGTTACATGAATCTATAGCTACTTATCACAATGTTCGCATTTCATTTGTAAGGCGCAATTGTGTAGATCAAATACCGCAAAGGAAAAATAATCAAATAGACAGCCTTTTCATCGAAAATCCCGTGCAATTCAACTGATTTCATGCTGAAACATTCAATTAAGTGAAACTTGATGTTTTGTCAACCCGAGTACCGTTACTGTAAGAATTTTCATAATTGCGAGAGAAAAAAAAGTTTATTATCTCATAAACGATCATTTCACCGAAAGAAAAAAAAAATCAATTCGCATCACGGGAGCAATTTTACATACAATATTTTTCCTTTTCATAAAAGTGTACTGCAAGGGCATATGATATCTGCTTAGTCATTTTTAGTGTTACTCCTGATTGCAGTTGCGCTATTAGGAAAAAATACTGCGGTAACAATTTAAAGCATTACTTACTTACTGTTCTAGCAGCAACTGTAGGTCTATATTTGGGAACTTTGATCGCATTGCTTATTCGATATTATAAGGAGCTTCACTTGCGTACAATTCACTCAGTTTCAGGCAAAATTTCAATTTGGTGTAATAAAAATAAGACTAGTGCGGGTGGGGTTCGAACCCACGCGGACATACGTCCATTGGAACTTAAGTCCAACGCCTTAACCACTCGGCCACCACACTGTTACAGATGGGGATCTTAAATGGTTACATGAATCTATAGCTACTTATCACAATGTTCGCATTTCATTTGTAAGGCGCAATTGTGTAGATCAAATACCGCAAAGGAAAAATAATCAAATAGACAGCCTTTTCATCGAAAATCCCGTGCAATTCAACTGATTTCATGCTGAAACATTCAATTAAGTGAAACTTGATGTTTTGTCAACCCGAGTACCGTTACTGTAAGAATTTTCATAATTGCGAGAGAAAAAAAAGTTTATTATCTCATAAACGATCATTTCACCGAAAGAAAAAAAAATCAATTCGCATCACCGGAGCAATTTTACATACAATATTTTTCCTTTTCATAAAAGTGTACTGCAAGGGCATATGATATCTGCTTAGTCATTTTTAGTGTTACTCCTGATTGCAGTTGCGCTATTAGGAAAAAATACTGCGGTAACAATTTAAAGCATTACTTACTTACTGTTCTAGCAGCAACTGTAGGTCTATATTTGGGAACTTTGATCGCATTGCTTATTCGATATTATAAGGAGCTTCACTTGCGTACAATTCACTCAGTTTCAGGCAAAATTTCAATTTGGTGTAATAAAAATAAGACTAGTGCGGGTGGGGTTCGAACCCACGCGGACATACGTCCATTGGAACTTAAGTCCAACGCCTTAACCACTCGGCCACCACACTGTTACAGATGGGGATCTTAAATGGTTACATGAATCTATAGCTACTTATCACAATGTTCGCATTTCATTTGTAAGGCGCAATTGTGTAGATCAAATACCGCAAAGGAAAAATAATCAAATAGACAGCCTTTTCATCGAAAATCCCGTGCAATTCAACTGATTTCATGCTGAAACATTCAATTAAGTGAAACTTGATGTTTTGTCAACCCGAGTACCGTTACTGTAAGAATTTTCATAATTGCGAGAGAAAAAAAAGTTTATTATCTCATAAACGATCATTTCACCGAAAGAAAAAAAAAAATCAATTCGCATCACGGGAGCAATTTTACATACAATATTTTTCCTTTTCATAAAAGTGTACTGCAAGGGCATATGATATCTGCTTAGTCATTTTTAGTGTTACTCCTGATTGCAGTTGCGCTATTAGGAAAAAATACTGCGGTAACAATTTAAAGCATTACTTACTGTTCTAGCAGCAACTGTAGGTCTATATTTGGGAACTTTGATCGCATTGCTTATTCGATATTATAAGGAGCTTCACTTGCGTACAATTCACTCAGTTTCAGGCAAAATTTCAATTTGGTGTAATAAAAATAAGACTAGTGCGGGTGGGGTTCGAACCCACGCGGACATACGTCCATTGGAACTTAAGTCCAACGCCTTAACCACTCGGCCACCACACTGTTACAGATGGGGATCTTAAATGGTTACATGAATCTATAGCTACTTATCACAATGTTCGCATTTCATTTGTAAGGCGCAATTGTGTAGATCAAATACCGCAAAGGAAAAATAATCAAATAGACAGCCTTTTCATCGAAAATCCCGTGCAATTCAACTGATTTCATGCTGAAACATTCAATTAAGTGAAACTTGATGTTTTGTCAACCCGAGTACCGTTACTGTAAGAATTTTCATAATTGCGAGAGAAAAAAAAGTTTATTATCTCATAAACGATCATTTCACCGAAAGAAAAAAAAAATCAATTCGCATCACGGGAGCAATTTTACATACAATATTTTTCCTTTTCATAAAAGTGTACTGCAAGGGCATATGATATCTGCTTAGTCATTTTTAGTGTTACTCCTGATTGCAGTTGCGCTATTAGGAAAAAATACTGCGGTAACAATTTAAAGCATTACTTACTGTTCTAGCAGCAACTGTAGGTCTATATTTGGGAACTTTGATCGCATTGCTTATTCGATATTATAAGGAGCTTCACTTGCGTACAATTCACTCAGTTTCAGGCAAAATTTCAATTTGGTGTAATAAAAATAAGACTAGTGCGGGTGGGGTTCGAACCCACGCGGACATACGTCCATTGGAACTTAAGTCCAACGCCTTAACCACTCGGCCACCACACTGTTACAGATGGGGATCTTAAATGGTTACATGAATCTATAGCTACTTATCACAATGTTCGCATTTCATTTGTAAGGCGCAATTGTGTAGATCAAATACCGCATAGGAAAAATAATCAAATAGACAGCCTTTTCATCGAAAATCCCGTGCAATTCAACTGATTTCATGCTGAAACATTCAATTAAGTGAAACTTGATGTTTTGTCAACCCGAGTACCGTTACTGTAAGAATTTTCATAATTGCGAGAGAAAAAAAAGTTTATTATCTCATAAACGATCATTTCACCGAAAGAAAAAAAAAATCAATTCGCATCACGGGAGCAATTTTACATACAATATTTTTCCTTTTCATAAAAGTGTACTGCAAGGGCATATGATATCTGCTTAGTCATTTTTAGTGTTACTCCTGATTGCAGTTGCGCTATTAGGAAAAAATACTGCGGTAACAATTTAAAGCATTACTTACTGTTCTAGCAGCAACTGTAGGTCTATATTTGGGAACTTTGATCGCATTGCTTATTCGATATTATAAGGAGCTTCACTTGCGTACAATTCACTCAGTTTCAGGCAAAATTTCAATTTGGTGTAATAAAAATAAGACTAGTGCGGGTGGGGTTCGAACCCACGCGGACATACGTCCATTGGAACTTAAGTCCAACGCCTTAACCACTCGGCCACCACACTGTTACAGATGGGGATCTTAAATGGTTACATGAATCTATAGCTACTTATCACAATGTTCGCATTTCATTTGTAAGGCGCAATTGTGTAGATCAAATACCGCAAAGGAAAAATAATCAAATAGACAGCCTTTTCATCGAAAATCCCGTGCAATTCAACTGATTTCATGCTGAAACATTCAATTAAGTGAAACTTGATGTTTTGTCAACCCGAGTACCGTTACTGTAAGAATTTTCATAATTGCGAGAGAAAAAAAAGTTTATTATCTCATAAACGATCATTTCACCGAAAGAAAAAAAAAATCAATTCGCATCACGGGAGCAATTTTACATACAATATTTTTCCTTTTCATAAAAGTGTACTGCAAGGGCATATGATATCTGCTTAGTCATTTTTAGTGTTACTCCTGATTGCAGTTGCGCTATTAGGAAAAAATACTGCGGTAACAATTTAAAGCATTACTTACTGTTCTAGCAGCAACTGTAGGTCTATATTTGGGAACTTTGATCGCATTGCTTATTCGATATTATAAGGAGCTTCACTTGCGTACAATTCACTCAGTTTCAGGCAAAATTTCAATTTGGTGTAATAAAAATAAGACTAGTGCGGGTGGGGTTCGAACCCACGCGGACATACGTCCATTGGAACTTAAGTCCAACGCCTTAACCACTCGGCCACCACACTGTTACAGATGGGGATCTTAAATGGTTACATGAATCTATAGCTACTTATCACAATGTTCGCATTTCATTTGTAAGGCGCAATTGTGTAGATCAAATACCGCAAAGGAAAAATAATCAAATAGACAGCCTTTTCATCGAAAATCCCGTGCAATTCAACTGATTTCATGCTGAAACATTCAATTAAGTGAAACTTGATGTTTTGTCAACCCGAGTACCGTTACTGTAAGAATTTTCATAATTGCGAGAGAAAAAAAAGTTTATTATCTCATAAACGATCATTTCACCGAAAGAAAAAAAAAATCAATTCGCATCACGGGAGCAATTTTACATACAATATTTTTCCTTTTCATAAAAGTGTACTGCAAGGGCATATGATATCTGCTTAGTCATTTTTAGTGTTACTCCTGATTGCAGTTGCGCTATTAGGAAAAAATACTGCGGTAACAATTTAAAGCATTACTTACTGTTCTAGCAGCAACTGTAGGTCTATATTTGGGAACTTTGATCGCATTGCTTATTCGATATTATAAGGAGCTTCACTTGCGTACAATTCACTCAGTTTCAGGCAAAATTTCAATTTGGTGTAATAAAAATAAGACTAGTGCGGGTGGGGTTCGAACCCACGCGGACATACGTCCATTGGAACTTAAGTCCAACGCCTTAACCACTCGGCCACCACACTGTTACAGATGGGGATCTTAAATGGTTACATGAATCTATAGCTACTTATCACAATGTTCGCATTTCATTTGTAAGGCGCAATTGTGTAGATCAAATACCGCAAAGGAAAAATAATCAAATAGACAGCCTTTTCATCGAAAATCCCGTGCAATTCAACTGATTTCATGCTGAAACATTCAATTAAGTGAAACTTGATGTTTTGTCAACCCGAGTACCGTTACTGTAAGAATTTTCATAATTGCGAGAGAAAAAAAAGTTTATTATCTCATAAACGATCATTTCACCGAAAGAAAAAAAAAATCAATTCGCATCACGGGAGCAATTTTACATACAATATTTTTCCTTTTCATAAAAGTGTACTGCAAGGGCATATGATATCTGCTTAGTCATTTTTAGTGTTACTCCTGATTGCAGTTGCGCTATTAGGAAAAAATACTGCGGTAACAATTTAAAGCATTACTTACTGTTCTAGCAGCAACTGTAGGTCTATATTTGGGAACTTTGATCGCATTGCTTATTCGATATTATAAGGAGCTTCACTTGCGTACAATTCACTCAGTTTCAGGCAAAATTTCAATTTGGTGTAATAAAAATAAGACTAGTGCGGGTGGGGTTCGAACCCACGCGGACATACGTCCATTGGAACTTAAGTCCAACGCCTTAACCACTCGGCCACCACACTGTTACAGATGGGGATCTTAAATGGTTACATGAATCTATAGCTACTTATCACAATGTTCGCATTTCATTTGTAAGGCGCAATTGTGTAGATCAAATACCGCAAAGGAAAAATAATCAAATAGACAGCCTTTTCATCGAAAATCCCGTGCAATTCAACTGATTTCATGCTGAAACATTCAATTAAGTGAAACTTGATGTTTTGTCAACCCGAGTACCGTTACTGTAAGAATTTTCATAATTGCGAGAGAAAAAAAAGTTTATTATCTCATAAACGATCATTTCACCGAAAGAAAAAAAAAATCAATTCGCATCACGGGAGCAATTTTACATACAATATTTTTCCTTTTCATAAAAGTGTACTGCAAGGGCATATGATATCTGCTTAGTCATTTTTAGTGTTACTCCTGATTGCAGTTGCGCTATTAGGAAAAAATACTGCGGTAACAATTTAAAGCATTACTTACTGTTCTAGCAGCAACTGTAGGTCTATATTTGGGAACTTTGATCGCATTGCTTATTCGATATTATAAGGAGCTTCACTTGCGTACAATTCACTCAGTTTCAGGCAAAATTTCAATTTGGTGTAATAAAAATAAGACTAGTGCGGGTGGGGTTCGAACCCACGCGGACATACGTCCATTGGAACTTAAGTCCAACGCCTTAACCACTCGGCCACCACACTGTTACAGATGGGGATCTTAAATGGTTACATGAATCTATAGCTACTTATCACAATGTTCGCATTTCATTTGTAAGGCGCAATTGTGTAGATCAAATACCGCAAAGGAAAAATAATCAAATAGACAGCCTTTTCATCGAAAATCCCGTGCAATTCAACTGATTTCATGCTGAAACATTCAATTAAGTGAAACTTGATGTTTTGTCAACCCGAGTACCGTTACTGTAAGAATTTTCATAATTGCGAGAGAAAAAAAAGTTTATTATCTCATAAACGATCATTTCACCGAAAGAAAAAAAAAATCAATTCGCATCACGGGAGCAATTTTACATACAATATTTTTCCTTTTCATAAAAGTGTACTGCAAGGGCATATGATATCTGCTTAGTCATTTTTAGTGTTACTCCTGATTGCAGTTGCGCTATTAGGAAAAAATACTGCGGTAACAATTTAAAGCATTACTTACTTACTGTTCTAGCAGCAACTGTAGGTCTATATTTGGGAACTTTGATCGCATTGCTTATTCGATATTATAAGGAGCTTCACTTGCGTACAATTCACTCAGTTTCAGGCAAAATTTCAATTTGGTGTAATAAAAATAAGACTAGTGCGGGTGGGGTTCGAACCCACGCGGACATACGTCCATTGGAACTTAAGTCCAACGCCTTAACCACTCGGCCACCACACTGTTACAGATGGGGATCTTAAATGGTTACATGAATCTATAGCTACTTATCACAATGTTCGCATTTCATTTGTAAGGCGCAATTGTGTAGATCAAATACCGCAAAGGAAAAATAATCAAATAGACAGCCTTTTCATCGAAAATCCCGTGCAATTCAACTGATTTCATGCTGAAACATTCAATTAAGTGAAACTTGATGTTTTGTCAACCCGAGTACCGTTACTGTAAGAATTTTCATAATTGCGAGAGAAAAAAAAGTTTATTATCTCATAAACGATCATTTCACCGAAAGAAAAAAAAAATCAATTCGCATCACGGGAGCAATTTTACATACAATATTTTTCCTTTTCATAAAAGTGTACTGCAAGGGCATATGATATCTGCTTAGTCATTTTTAGTGTTACTCCTGATTGCAGTTGCGCTATTAGGAAAAAATACTGCGGTAACAATTTAAAGCATTACTTACTGTTCTAGCAGCAACTGTAGGTCTATATTTGGGAACTTTGATCGCATTGCTTATTCGATATTATAAGGAGCTTCACTTGCGTACAATTCACTCAGTTTCAGGCAAAATTTCAATTTGGTGTAATAAAAATAAGACTAGTGCGGGTGGGGTTCGAACCCACGCGGACATACGTCCATTGGAACTTAAGTCCAACGCCTTAACCACTCGGCCACCACACTGTTACAGATGGGGATCTTAAATGGTTACATGAATCTATAGCTACTTATCACAATGTTCGCATTTCATTTGTAAGGCGCAATTGTGTAGATCAAATACCGCAAAGGAAAAATAATCAAATAGACAGCCTTTTCATCGAAAATCCCGTGCAATTCAACTGATTTCATGCTGAAACATTCAATTAAGTGAAACTTGATGTTTTGTCAACCCGAGTACCGTTACTGTAAGAATTTTCATAATTGCGAGAGAAAAAAAAGTTTATTATCTCATAAACGATCATTTCACCGAAAGAAAAAAAAATCAATTCGCATCACGGGAGCAATTTTACATACAATATTTTTCCTTTTCATAAAAGTGTGCTGCAAGGGCATATGATATCTGCTTAGTCATTTTTAGTGTTACTCCTGATTGCAGTTGCGCTATTAGGAAAAAATACTGCGGTAACAATTTAAAGCATTACTTACTGTTCTAGCAGCAACTGTAGGTCTATATTTGGGAACTTTGATCGCATTGCTTATTCGATATTATAAGGAGCTTCACTTGCGTACAATTCACTCAGTTTCAGGCAAAATTTCAATTTGGTGTAATAAAAATAAGACTAGTGCGGGTGGGGTTCGAACCCACGCGGACATACGTCCATTGGAACTTAAGTCCAACGCCTTAACCACTCGGCCACCACACTGTTTCAGATGGGGATCTTAAATGGTTACATGAATCTATAGCTACTTATCACAATGTTCGCATTTCATTTGTAAGGCGCAATTGTGTAGATCAAATACCGCAAAGGAAAAATAATCAAATAGACAGCCTTTTCATCGAAAATCCCGTGCAATTCAACTGATTTCATGCTGAAACATTCAATTAAGTGAAACTTGATGTTTTGTCAACCCGAGTACCGTTACTGTAAGAATTTTCATAATTGCGAGAGAAAAAAAAGTTTATTATCTCATAAACGATCATTTCACCGAAAGAAAAAAAAAATCAATTCGCATCACGGGAGCAATTTTACATACAATATTTTTCCTTTTCATAAAAGTGTACTGCAAGGGCATATGATATCTGCTTAGTCATTTTTAGTGTTACTCCTGATTGCAGTTGCGCTATTAGGAAAAAATACTGCGGTAACAATTTAAAGCATTACTTACTGTTCTAGCAGCAACTGTAGGTCTATATTTGGGAACTTTGATCGCATTGCTTATTCGATATTATAAGGAGCTTCACTTGCGTACAATTCACTCAGTTTCAGGCAAAATTTCAATTTGGTGTAATAAAAATAAGACTAGTGCGGGTGGGGTTCGAACCCACGCGGACATACGTCCATTGGAACTTAAGTCCAACGCCTTAACCACTCGGCCACCACACTGTTACAGATGGGGATCTTAAATGGTTACATGAATCTATAGCTACTTATCACAATGTTCGCATTTCATTTGTAAGGCGCAATTGTGTAGATCAAATACCGCAAAGGAAAAATAATCAAATAGACAGCCTTTTCATCGAAAATCCCGTGCAATTCAACTGATTTCATGCTGAAACATTCAATTAAGTGAAACTTGATGTTTTGTCAACCCGAGTACCGTTACTGTAAGAATTTTCATAATTGCGAGAGAAAAAAAAGTTTATTATCTCATAAACGATCATTTCACCGAAAGAAAAAAAAATCAATTCGCATCACGGGAGCAATTTTACATACAATATTTTTCCTTTTCATAAAAGTGTACTGCAAGGGCATATGATATCTGCTTAGTCATTTTTAGTGTTACTCCTGATTGCAGTTGCGCTATTAGGAAAAAATACTGCGGTAACAATTTAAAGCATTACTTACTGTTCTAGCAGCAACTGTAGGTCTATATTTGGGAACTTTGATCGCATTGCTTATTCGATATTATAAGGAGCTTCACTTGCGTACAATTCACTCAGTTTCAGGCAAAATTTCAATTTGGTGTAATAAAAATAAGACTAGTGCGGGTGGGGTTCGAACCCACGCGGACATACGTCCATTGGAACTTAAGTCCAACGCCTTAACCACTCGGCCACCACACTGTTACAGATGGGGATCTTAAATGGTTACATGAATCTATAGCTACTTATCACAATGTTCGCATTTCATTTGTAAGGCGCAATTGTGTAGATCAAATACCGCAAAGGAAAAATAATCAAATAGACAGCCTTTTCATCGAAAATCCCGTGCAATTCAACTGATTTCATGCTGAAACATTCAATTAAGTGAAACTTGATGTTTTGTCAACCCGAGTACCGTTACTGTAAGAATTTTCATAATTGCGAGAGAAAAAAAAGTTTATTATCTCATAAACGATCATTTCACCGAAAGAAAAAAAAAATCAATTCGCATCACGGGAGCAATTTTACATACAATATTTTTCCTTTTCATAAAAGTGTACTGCAAGGGCATATGATATCTGCTTAGTCATTTTTAGTGTTACTCCTGATTGCAGTTGCGCTATTAGGAAA
The DNA here is from genome assembly GCF_965363235.1 of Mytilus galloprovincialis. NCBI lineage: Eukaryota > Metazoa > Mollusca > Bivalvia > Mytilida > Mytilidae > Mytilus > Mytilus galloprovincialis. Next base: position 73,207,819 of record NC_134843.1, read on the forward strand.
AAATACTGCGGTAACAATTTAAAGCATTACTTACTGTTCTAGCAGCAACTGTAGGTCTATATTTGGGAACTTTGATCGCATTGCTTATTCGATATTATAAGGAGCTTCACTTGCGTACAATTCACTCAGTTTCAGGCAAAATTTCAATTTGGTGTAATAAAAATAAGACTAGTGCGGGTGGGGTTCGAACCCACGCGGACATACGTCCATTGGAACTTAAGTCCAACGCCTTAACCACTCGGCCACCACACTGTTACAGATGGGGATCTTAAATGGTTACATGAATCTATAGCTACTTATCACAATGTTCGCATTTCATTTGTAAGGCGCAATTGTGTAGATCAAATACCGCATAGGAAAAATAATCAAATAGACAGCCTTTTCATCGAAAATCCCGTGCAATTCAACTGATTTCATGCTGAAACATTCAATTAAGTGAAACTTGATGTTTTGTCAACCCGAGTACCGTTACTGTAAGAATTTTCATAATTGCGAGAGAAAAAAAAGTTTATTATCTCATAAACGATCATTTCACCGAAAGAAAAAAAAATCAATTCGCATCACGGGAGCAATTTTACATACAATATTTTTCCTTTTCATAAAAGTGTACTGCAAGGGCATATGATATCTGCTTAGTCATTTTTAGTGTTACTCCTGATTGCAGTTGCGCTATTAGGAAAAAATACTGCGGTAACAATTTAAAGCATTACTTACTGTTCTAGCAGCAACTGTAGGTCTATATTTGGGAACTTTGATCGCATTGCTTATTCGATATTATAAGGAGCTTCACTTGCGTACAATTCACTCAGTTTCAGGCAAAATTTCAATTTGGTGTAATAAAAATAAGACTAGTGCGGGTGGGGTTCGAACCCACGCGGACATACGTCCATTGGAACTTAAGTCCAACGCCTTAACCACTCGGCCACCACACTGTTACAGATGGGGATCTTAAATGGTTACATGAATCTATAGCTACTTATCACAATGTTCGCATTTCATTTGTAAGGCGCAATTGTGTAGATCAAATACCGCAAAGGAAAAATAATCAAATAGACAGCCTTTTCATCGAAAATCCCGTGCAATTCAACTGATTTCATGCTGAAACATTCAATTAAGTGAAACTTGATGTTTTGTCAACCCGAGTACCGTTACTGTAAGAATTTTCATAATTGCGAGAGAAAAAAAAGTTTATTATCTCATAAACGATCATTTCACCGAAAGAAAAAAAAAATCAATTCGCATCACGGGAGCAATTTTACATACAATATTTTTCCTTTTCATAAAAGTGTACTGCAAGGGCATATGATATCTGCTTAGTCATTTTTAGTGTTACTCCTGATTGCAGTTGCGCTATTAGGAAAAAATACTGCGGTAACAATTTAAAGCATTACTTACTGTTCTAGCAGCAACTGTAGGTCTATATTTGGGAACTTTGATCGCATTGCTTATTCGATATTATAAGGAGCTTCACTTGCGTACAATTCACTCAGTTTCAGGCAAAATTTCAATTTGGTGTAATAAAAATAAGACTAGTGCGGGTGGGGTTCGAACCCACGCGGACATACGTCCATTGGAACTTAAGTCCAACGCCTTAACCACTCGGCCACCACACTGTTACAGATGGGGATCTTAAATGGTTACATGAATCTATAGCTACTTATCACAATGTTCGCATTTCATTTGTAAGGCGCAATTGTGTAGATCAAATACCGCAAAGGAAAAATAATCAAATAGACAGCCTTTTCATCGAAAATCCCGTGCAATTCAACTGATTTCATGCTGAAACATTCAATTAAGTGAAACTTGATGTTTTGTCAACCCGAGTACCGTTACTGTAAGAATTTTCATAATTGCGAGAGAAAAAAAAGTTTATTATCTCATAAACGATCATTTCACCGAAAGAAAAAAAAAATCAATTCGCATCACGGGAGCAATTTTACATACAATATTTTTCCTTTTCATAAAAGTGTACTGCAAGGGCATATGATATCTGCTTAGTCATTTTTAGTGTTACTCCTGATTGCAGTTGCGCTATTAGGAAAAAATACTGCGGTAACAATTTAAAGCATTACTTACTGTTCTAGCAGCAACTGTAGGTCTATATTTAGGAACTTTGATCGCATTGCTTATTCGATATTATAAGGAGCTTCACTTGCGTACAATTCACTCAGTTTCAGGCAAAATTTCAATTTGGTGTAATAAAAATAAGACTAGTGCGGGTGGGGTTCGAACCCACGCGGACATACGTCCATTGGAACTTAAGTCCAACGCCTTAACCACTCGGCCACCACACTGTTTCAGATGGGGATCTTAAATGGTCACATGAATCTATAGCTACTTATCACAATGTTCGCATTTCATTTGTAAGGCGCAATTGTGTAGATCAAATACCGCAAAGGAAAAATAATCAAATAGACAGCCTTTTCATCGAAAATCCCGTGCAATTCAACTGATTTCATGCTGAAACATTCAATTAAGTGAAACTTGATGTTTTGTCAACCCGAGTACCGTTACTGTAAGAATTTTCATAATTGCGAGAGAAAAAAAAGTTTATTATCTCATAAACGATCATTTCACCGAAAGAAAAAAAAAATCAATTCGCATCACGGGAGCAATTTTACATACAATATTTTTCCTTTTCATAAAAGTGTACTGCAAGGGCATATGATATCTGCTTAGTCATTTTTAGTGTTACTCCTGATTGCAGTTGCGCTATTAGGAAAAAATACTGCGGTAACAATTTAAAGCATTACTTACTGTTCTAGCAGCAACTGTAGGTCTATATTTGGGAACTTTGATCGCATTGCTTATTCGATATTATAAGGAGCTTCACTTGCGTACAATTCACTCAGTTTCAGGCAAAATTTCAATTTGGTGTAATAAAAATAAGACTAGTGCGGGTGGGGTTCGAACCCACGCGGACATACGTCCATTGGAACTTAAGTCCAACGCCTTAACCACTCGGCCACCACACTGTTACAGATGGGGATCTTAAATGGTTACATGAATCTATAGCTACTTATCACAATGTTCGCATTTCATTTGTAAGGCGCAATTGTGTAGATCAAATACCGCATAGGAAAAATAATCAAATAGACAGCCTTTTCATCGAAAATCCCGTGCAATTCAACTGATTTCATGCTGAAACATTCAATTAAGTGAAACTTGATGTTTTGTCAACCCGAGTACCGTTACTGTAAGAATTTTCATAATTGCGAGAGAAAAAAAAGTTTATTATCTCATAAACGATCATTTCACCGAAAGAAAAAAAAAATCAATTCGCATCACGGGAGCAATTTTACATACAATATTTTTCCTTTTCATAAAAGTGTACTGCAAGGGCATATGATATCTGCTTAGTCATTTTTAGTGTTACTCCTGATTGCAGTTGCGCTATTAGGAAAAAATACTGCGGTAACAATTTAAAGCATTACTTACTGTTCTAGCAGCAACTGTAGGTCTATATTTGGGAACTTTGATCGCATTGCTTATTCGATATTATAAGGAGCTTCACTTGCGTACAATTCACTCAGTTTCAGGCAAAATTTCAATTTGGTGTAATAAAAATAAGACTAGTGCGGGTGGGGTTCGAACCCACGCGGACATACGTCCATTGGAACTTAAGTCCAACGCCTTAACCACTCGGCCACCACACTGTTACAGATGGGGATCTTAAATGGTTACATGAATCTATAGCTACTTATCACAATGTTCGCATTTCATTTGTAAGGCGCAATTGTGTAGATCAAATACCGCATAGGAAAAATAATCAAATAGACAGCCTTTTCATCGAAAATCCCGTGCAATTCAACTGATTTCATGCTGAAACATTCAATTAAGTGAAACTTGATGTTTTGTCAACCCGAGTACCGTTACTGTAAGAATTTTCATAATTGCGAGAGAAAAAAAAGTTTATTATCTCATAAACGATCATTTCACCGAAAGAAAAAAAAAATCAATTCGCATCACGGGAGCAATTTTACATACAATATTTTTCCTTTTCATAAAAGTGTACTGCAAGGGCATATGATATCTGCTTAGTCATTTTTAGTGTTACTCCTGATTGCAGTTGCGCTATTAGGAAAAAATACTGCGGTAACAATTTAAAGCATTACTTACTGTTCTAGCAGCAACTGTAGGTCTATATTTGGGAACTTTGATCGCATTGCTTATTCGATATTATAAGGAGCTTCACTTGCGTACAATTCACTCAGTTTCAGGCAAAATTTCAATTTGGTGTAATAAAAATAAGACTAGTGCGGGTGGGGTTCGAACCCACGCGGACATACGTCCATTGGAACTTAAGTCCAACGCCTTAACCACTCGGCCACCACACTGTTACAGATGGGGATCTTAAATGGTTACATGAATCTATAGCTACTTATCACAATGTTCGCATTTCATTTGTAAGGCGCAATTGTGTAGATCAAATACCGCAAAGGAAAAATAATCAAATAGACAGCCTTTTCATCGAAAATCCCGTGCAATTCAACTGATTTCATGCTGAAACATTCAATTAAGTGAAACTTGATGTTTTGTCAACCCGAGTACCGTTACTGTAAGAATTTTCATAATTGCGAGAGAAAAAAAAGTTTATTATCTCATAAACGATCATTTCACCGAAAGAAAAAAAAAATCAATTCGCATCACGGGAGCAATTTTACATACAATATTTTTCCTTTTCATAAAAGTGTACTGCAAGGGCATATGATATCTGCTTAGTCATTTTTAGTGTTACTCCTGATTGCAGTTGCGCTATTAGGAAAAAATACTGCGGTAACAATTTAAAGCATTACTTACTGTTCTAGCAGCAACTGTAGGTCTATATTTGGGAACTTTGATCGCATTGCTTATTCGATATTATAAGGAGCTTCACTTGCGTACAATTCACTCAGTTTCAGGCAAAATTTCAATTTGGTGTAATAAAAATAAGACTAGTGCGGGTGGGGTTCGAACCCACGCGGACATACGTCCATTGGAACTTAAGTCCAACGCCTTAACCACTCGGCCACCACACTGTTACAGATGGGGATCTTAAATGGTTACATGAATCTATAGCTACTTATCACAATGTTCGCATTTCATTTGTAAGGCGCAATTGTGTAGATCAAATACCGCAAAGGAAAAATAATCAAATAGACAGCCTTTTCATCGAAAATCCCGTGCAATTCAACTGATTTCATGCTGAAACATTCAATTAAGTGAAACTTGATGTTTTGTCAACCCGAGTACCGTTACTGTAAGAATTTTCATAATTGCGAGAGAAAAAAAAGTTTATTATCTCATAAACGATCATTTCACCGAAAGAAAAAAAAAATCAATTCGCATCACGGGAGCAATTTTACATACAATATTTTTCCTTTTCATAAAAGTGTACTGCAAGGGCATATGATATCTGCTTAGTCATTTTTAGTGTTACTCCTGATTGCAGTTGCGCTATTAGGAAAAAATACTGCGGTAACAATTTAAAGCATTACTTACTGTTCTAGCAGCAACTGTAGGTCTATATTTAGGAACTTTGATCGCATTGCTTATTCGATATTATAAGGAGCTTCACTTGCGTACAATTCACTCAGTTTCAGGCAAAATTTCAATTTGGTGTAATAAAAATAAGACTAGTGCGGGTGGGGTTCGAACCCACGCGGACATACGTCCATTGGAACTTAAGTCCAACGCCTTAACCACTCGGCCACCACACTGTTTCAGATGGGGATCTTAAATGGTCACATGAATCTATAGCTACTTATCACAATGTTCGCATTTCATTTGTAAGGCGCAATTGTGTAGATCAAATACCGCAAAGGAAAAATAATCAAATAGACAGCCTTTTCATCGAAAATCCCGTGCAATTCAACTGATTTCATGCTGAAACATTCAATTAAGTGAAACTTGATGTTTTGTCAACCCGAGTACCGTTACTGTAAGAATTTTCATAATTGCGAGAGAAAAAAAAGTTTATTATCTCATAAACGATCATTTCACCGAAAGAAAAAAAAAATCAATTCGCATCACGGGAGCAATTTTACATACAATATTTTTCCTTTTCATAAAAGTGTACTGCAAGGGCATATGATATCTGCTTAGTCATTTTTAGTGTTACTCCTGATTGCAGTTGCGCTATTAGGAAAAAATACTGCGGTAACAATTTAAAGCATTACTTACTGTTCTAGCAGCAACTGTAGGTCTATATTTGGGAACTTTGATCGCATTGCTTATTCGATATTATAAGGAGCTTCACTTGCGTACAATTCACTCAGTTTCAGGCAAAATTTCAATTTGGTGTAATAAAAATAAGACTAGTGCGGGTGGGGTTCGAACCCACGCGGACATACGTCCATTGGAACTTAAGTCCAACGCCTTAACCACTCGGCCACCACACTGTTACAGATGGGGATCTTAAATGGTTACATGAATCTATAGCTACTTATCACAATGTTCGCATTTCATTTGTAAGGCGCAATTGTGTAGATCAAATACCGCATAGGAAAAATAATCAAATAGACAGCCTTTTCATCGAAAATCCCGTGCAATTCAACTGATTTCATGCTGAAACATTCAATTAAGTGAAACTTGATGTTTTGTCAACCCGAGTACCGTTACTGTAAGAATTTTCATAATTGCGAGAGAAAAAAAAGTTTATTATCTCATAAACGATCATTTCACCGAAAGAAAAAAAAAATCAATTCGCATCACGGGAGCAATTTTACATACAATATTTTTCCTTTTCATAAAAGTGTACTGCAAGGGCATATGATATCTGCTTAGTCATTTTTAGTGTTACTCCTGATTGCAGTTGCGCTATTAGGAAAAAATACTGCGGTAACAATTTAAAGCATTACTTACTGTTCTAGCAGCAACTGTAGGTCTATATTTGGGAACTTTGATCGCATTGCTTATTCGATATTATAAGGAGCTTCACTTGCGTACAATTCACTCAGTTTCAGGCAAAATTTCAATTTGGTGTAATAAAAATAAGACTAGTGCGGGTGGGGTTCGAACCCACGCGGACATACGTCCATTGGAACTTAAGTCCAACGCCTTAACCACTCGGCCACCACACTGTTACAGATGGGGATCTTAAATGGTTACATGAATCTATAGCTACTTATCACAATGTTCGCATTTCATTTGTAAGGCGCAATTGTGTAGATCAAATACCGCATAGGAAAAATAATCAAATAGACAGCCTTTTCATCGAAAATCCCGTGCAATTCAACTGATTTCATGCTGAAACATTCAATTAAGTGAAACTTGATGTTTTGTCAACCCGAGTACCGTTACTGTAAGAATTTTCATAATTGCGAGAGAAAAAAAAGTTTATTATCTCATAAACGATCATTTCACCGAAAGAAAAAAAAAATCAATTCGCATCACGGGAGCAATTTTACATACAATATTTTTCCTTTTCATAAAAGTGTACTGCAAGGGCATATGATATCTGCTTAGTCATTTTTAGTGTTACTCCTGATTGCAGTTGCGCTATTAGGAAAAAATACTGCGGTAACAATTTAAAGCATTACTTACTGTTCTAGCAGCAACTGTAGGTCTATATTTGGGAACTTTGATCGCATTGCTTATTCGATATTATAAGGAGCTTCACTTGCGTACAATTCACTCAGTTTCAGGCAAAATTTCAATTTGGTGTAATAAAAATAAGACTAGTGCGGGTGGGGTTCGAACCCACGCGGACATACGTCCATTGGAACTTAAGTCCAACGCCTTAACCACTCGGCCACCACACTGTTACAGATGGGGATCTTAAATGGTTACATGAATCTATAGCTACTTATCACAATGTTCGCATTTCATTTGTAAGGCGCAATTGTGTAGATCAAATACCGCATAGGAAAAATAATCAAATAGACAGCCTTTTCATCGAAAATCCCGTGCAATTCAACTGATTTCATGCTGAAACATTCAATTAAGTGAAACTTGATGTTTTGTCAACCCGAGTACCGTTACTGTAAGAATTTTCATAATTGCGAGAGAAAAAAAAGTTTATTATCTCATAAACGATCATTTCACCGAAAGAAAAAAAAAATCAATTCGCATCACGGGAGCAATTTTACATACAATATTTTTCCTTTTCATAAAAGTGTACTGCAAGGGCATATGATATCTGCTTAGTCATTTTTAGTGTTACTCCTGATTGCAGTTGCGCTATTAGGAAAAAATACTGCGGTAACAATTTAAAGCATTACTTACTGTTCTAGCAGCAACTGTAGGTCTATATTTGGGAACTTTGATCGCATTGCTTATTCGATATTATAAGGAGCTTCACTTGCGTACAATTCACTCAGTTTCAGGCAAAATTTCAATTTGGTGTAATAAAAATAAGACTAGTGCGGGTGGGGTTCGAACCCACGCGGACATACGTCCATTGGAACTTAAGTCCAACGCCTTAACCACTCGGCCACCACACTGTTACAGATGGGGATCTTAAATGGTTACATGAATCTATAGCTACTTATCACAATGTTCGCATTTCATTTGTAAGGCGCAATTGTGTAGATCAAATACCGCATAGGAAAAATAATCAAATAGACAGCCTTTTCATCGAAAATCCCGTGCAATTCAACTGATTTCATGCTGAAACATTCAATTAAGTGAAACTTGATGTTTTGTCAACCCGAGTACCGTTACTGTAAGAATTTTCATAATTGCGAGAGAAAAAAAAGTTTATTATCTCATAAACGATCATTTCACCGAAAGAAAAAAAAAATCAATTCGCATCACGGGAGCAATTTTACATACAATATTTTTCCTTTTCATAAAAGTGTACTGCAAGGGCATATGATATCTGCTTAGTCATTTTTAGTGTTACTCCTGATTGCAGTTGCGCTATTAGGAAAAAATACTGCGGTAACAATTTAAAGCATTACTTACTGTTCTAGCAGCAACTGTAGGTCTATATTTGGGAACTTTGATCGCATTGCTTATTCGATATTATAAGGAGCTTCACTTGCGTACAATTCACTCAGTTTCAGGCAAAATTTCAATTTGGTGTAATAAAAATAAGACTAGTGCGGGTGGGGTTCGAACCCACGCGGACATACGTCCATTGGAACTTAAGTCCAACGCCTTAACCACTCGGCCACCACACTGTTACAGATGGGGATCTTAAATGGTTACATGAATCTATAGCTACTTATCACAATGTTCGCATTTCATTTGTAAGGCGCAATTGTGTAGATCAAATACCGCAAAGGAAAAATAATCAAATAGACAGCCTTTTCATCGAAAATCCCGTGCAATTCAACTGATTTCATGCTGAAACATTCAATTAAGTGAAACTTGATGTTTTGTCAACCCGAGTACCGTTACTGTAAGAATTTTCATAATTGCGAGAGAAAAAAAAGTTTATTATCTCATAAACGATCATTTCACCGAAAGAAAAAAAAAATCAATTCGCATCACGGGAGCAATTTTACATACAATATTTTTCCTTTTCATAAAAGTGTACTGCAAGGGCATATGATATCTGCTTAGTCATTTTTAGTGTTACTCCTGATTGCAGTTGCGCTATTAGGAAAAAATACTGCGGTAACAATTTAAAGCATTACTTACTTACTGTTCTAGCAGCAACTGTAGGTCTATATTTGGGAACTTTGATCGCATTGCTTATTCGATATTATAAGGAGCTTCACTTGCGTACAATTCACTCAGCTTCAGGCAAAATTTCAATTTGGTGTAATAAAAATAAGACTAGTGCGGGTGGGGTTCGAACCCACGCGGACATACGTCCATTGGAACTTAAGTCCAACGCCTTAACCACTCGGCCACCACACTGTTACAGATGGGGATCTTAAATGGTTACATGAATCTATAGCTACTTATCACAATGTTCGCATTTCATTTGTAAGGCGCAATTGTGTAGATCAAATACCGCAAAGGAAAAATAATCAAATAGACAGCCTTTTCATCGAAAATCCCGTGCAATTCAACTGATTTCATGCTGAAACATTCAATTAAGTGAAACTTGATGTTTTGTCAACCCGAGTACCGTTACTGTAAGAATTTTCATAATTGCGAGAGAAAAAAAGTTTATTATCTCATAAACGATCATTTCACCGAAAGAAAAAAAAAATCAATTCGCATCACGGGAGCAATTTTACATACAATATTTTTCCTTTTCATAAAAGTGTACTGCAAGGGCATATGATATCTGCTTAGTCATTTTTAGTGTTACTCCTGATTGCAGTTGCGCTATTAGGAAAAAATACTGCGGTAACAATTTAAAGCATTACTTACTTACTGTTCTAGCAGCAACTGTAGGTCTATATTTGGGAACTTTGATCGCATTGCTTATTCGATATTATAAGGAGCTTCACTTGCGTACAATTCACTCAGTTTCAGGCAAAATTTCAATTTGGTGTAATAAAAATAAGACTAGTGCGGGTGGGGTTCGAACCCACGCGGACATACGTCCATTGGAACTTAAGTCCAACGCCTTAACCACTCGGCCACCACACTGTTACAGATGGGGATCTTAAATGGTTACATGAATCTATAGCTACTTATCACAATGTTCGCATTTCATTTGTAAGGCGCAATTGTGTAGATCAAATACCGCAAAGGAAAAATAATCAAATAGACAGCCTTTTCATCGAAAATCCCGTGCAATTCAACTGATTTCATGCTGAAACATTCAATTAAGTGAAACTTGATGTTTTGTCAACCCGAGTACCGTTACTGTAAGAATTTTCATAATTGCGAGAGAAAAAAAAGTTTATTATCTCATAAACGATCATTTCACCGAAAGAAAAAAAAATCAATTCGCATCACGGGAGCAATTTTACATACAATATTTTTCCTTTTCATAAAAGTGTACTGCAAGGGCATATGATATCTGCTTAGTCATTTTTAGTGTTACTCCTGATTGCAGTTGCGCTATTAGGAAAAAATACTGCGGTAACAATTTAAAGCATTACTTACTTACTGTTCTAGCAGTAACTGTAGGTCTATATTTGGGAACTTTGATCGCATTGCTTATTCGATATTATAAGGAGCTTCACTTGCGTACAATTCACTCAGTTTCAGGCAAAATTTCAATTTGGTGTAATAAAAATAAGACTAGTGCGGGTGGGGTTCGAACCCACGCGGACATACGTCCATTGGAACTTAAGTCCAACGCCTTAACCACTCGGCCACCACACTGTTACAGATGGGGATCTTAAATGGTTACATGAATCTATAGCTACTTATCACAATGTTCGCATTTCATTTGTAAGGCGCAATTGTGTAGATCAAATACCGCAAAGGAAAAATAATCAAATAGACAGCCTTTTCATCGAAAATCCCGTGCAATTCAACTGATTTCATGCTGAAACATTCAATTAAGTGAAACTTGATGTTTTGTCAACCCGAGTACCGTTACTGTAAGAATTTTCATAATTGCGAGAGAAAAAAAAGTTTATTATCTCATAAACGATCATTTCACCGAAAGAAAAAAAAAATCAATTCGCATCACGGGAGCAATTTTACATACAATATTTTTCCTTTTCATAAAAGTGTACTGCAAGGGCATATGATATCTGCTTAGTCATTTTTAGTGTTACTCCTGATTGCAGTTGCGCTATTAGGAAAAAATACTGCGGTAACAATTTAAAGCATTACTTACTGTTCTAGCAGCAACTGTAGGTCTATATTTGGGAACTTTGATCGCATTGCTTATTCGATATTATAAGGAGCTTCACTTGCGTACAATTCACTCAGTTTCAGGCAAAATTTCAATTTGGTGTAATAAAAATAAGACTAGTGCGGGTGGGGTTCGAACCCACGCGGACATACGTCCATTGGAACTTAAGTCCAACGCCTTAACCACTCGGCCACCACACTGTTACAGATGGGGATCTTAAATGGTTACATGAATCTATAGCTACTTATCACAATGTTCGCATTTCATTTGTAAGGCGCAATTGTGTAGATCAAATACCGCAAAGGAAAAATAATCAAATAGACAGCCTTTTCATCGAAAATCCCGTGCAATTCAACTGATTTCATGCTGAAACATTCAATTAAGTGAAACTTGATGTTTTGTCAATCCGAGTACCGTTACTGTAAGAATTTTCATAATTGCGAGAGAAAAAAAAGTTTATTATCTCATAAACGATCATTTCACCGAAAGAAAAAAAAAATCAATTCGCATCACGGGAGCAATTTTACATACAATATTTTTCCTTTTCATAAAAGTGTACTGCAAGGGCATATGATATCTGCTTAGTCATTTTTAGTGTTACTCCTGATTGCAGTTGCGCTATTAGGAAAAAATACTGCGGTAACAATTTAAAGCATTACTTACTGTTCTAGCAGCAACTGTAGGTCTATATTTGGGAACTTTGATCGCATTGCTTATTCGATATTATAAGGAGCTTCACTTGCGTACAATTCACTCAGTTTCAGGCAAAATTTCAATTTGGTGTAATAAAAATAAGACTAGTGCGGGTGGGGTTCGAACCCACGCGGACATACGTCCATTGGAACTTAAGTCCAACGCCTTAACCACTCGGCCACCACACTGTTACAGATGGGGATCTTAAATGGTTACATGAATCTATAGCTACTTATCACAATGTTCGCATTTCATTTGTAAGGCGCAATTGTGTAGATCAAATACCGCAAAGGAAAAATAATCAAATAGACAGCCTTTTCATCGAAAATCCCGTGCAATTCAACTGATTTCATGCTGAAACATTCAATTAAGTGAAACTTGATGTTTTGTCAACCCGAGTACCGTTACTGTAAGAATTTTCATAATTGCGAGAGAAAAAAAAGTTTATTATCTCATAAACGATCATTTCACCGAAAGAAAAAAAAAATCAATTCGCATCACGGGAGCAATTTTACATACAATATTTTTCCTTTTCATAAAAGTGTACTGCAAGGGCATATGATATCTGCTTAGTCATTTTTAGTGTTACTCCTGATTGCAGTTGCGCTATTAGGAAAAAATACTGCGGTAACAATTTAAAGCATTACTTACTTACTGTTCTAGCAGCAACTGTAGATCTATATTTGGGAACTTTGATCGCATTGCTTATTCGATATTATAAGGAGCTTCACTTGCGTACAATTCACTCAGTTTCAGGCAAAATTTCAATTTGGTGTAATAAAAATAAGACTAGTGCGGGTGGGGTTCGAACCCACGCGGACATACGTCCATTGGAACTTAAGTCCAACGCCTTAACCACTCGGCCACCACACTGTTACAGATGGGGATCTTAAATGGTTACATGAATCTATAGCTACTTATCACAATGTTTGCATTTCATTTGTAAGGCGCAATTGTGTAGATCAAATACCGCAAAGGAAAAATAATCAAATAGACAGCCTTTTCATCGAAAATCCCGTGCAATTCAACTGATTTCATGCTGAAACATTCAATTAAGTGAAACTTGATGTTTTGTCAACCCGAGTACCGTTACTGTAAGAATTTTCATAATTGCGAGAGAAAAAAAAGTTTATTATCTCATAAACGATCATTTCACCGAAAGAAAAAAAAAATCAATTCGCATCACGGGAGCAATTTTACATACAATATTTTTCCTTTTCATAAAAGTGTACTGCAAGGGCATATGATATCTGCTTAGTCATTTTTAGTGTTACTCCTGATTGCAGTTGCGCTATTAGGAAAAAATACTGCGGTAACAATTTAAAGCATTACTTACTGTTCTAGCAGCAACTGTAGGTCTATATTTGGGAACTTTGATCGCATTGCTTATTCGATATTATAAGGAGCTTCACTTGCGTACAATTCACTCAGTTTCAGGCAAAATTTCAATTTGGTGTAATAAAAATAAGACTAGTGCGGGTGGGGTTCGAACCCACGCGGACATACGTCCATTGGAACTTAAGTCCAACGCCTTAACCACTCGGCCACCACACTGTTACAGATGGGGATCTTAAATGGTTACATGAATCTATAGCTACTTATCACAATGTTCGCATTTCATTTGTAAGGCGCAATTGTGTAGATCAAATACCGCAAAGGAAAAATAATCAAATAGACAGCCTTTTCATCGAAAATCCCGTGCAATTCAACTGATTTCATGCTGAAACATTCAATTAAGTGAAACTTGATGTTTTGTCAACCCGAGTACCGTTACTGTAAGAATTTTCATAATTGCGAGAGAAAAAAAAGTTTATTATCTCATAAACGATCATTTCACCGAAAGAAAAAAAAAATCAATTCGCATCACGGGAGCAATTTTACATACAATATTTTTCCTTTTCATAAAAGTGTACTGCAAGGGCATATGATATCTGCTTAGTCATTTTTAGTGTTACTCCTGATTGCAGTTGCGCTATTAGGAAAAAATACTGCGGTAACAATTTAAAGCATTACTTACTGTTCTAGCAGCAACTGTAGGTCTATATTTGGGAACTTTGATCGCATTGCTTATTCGATATTATAAGGAGCTTCACTTGCGTACAATTCACTCAGTTTCAGGCAAAATTTCAATTTGGTGTAATAAAAATAAGACTAGTGCGGGTGGGGTTCGAACCCACGCGGACATACGTCCATTGGAACTTAAGTCCAACGCCTTAACCACTCGGCCACCACACTGTTTCAGATGGGGATCTTAAATGGTTACATGAATCTATAGCTACTTATCACAATGTTCGCATTTCATTTGTAAGGCGCAATTGTGTAGATCAAATACCGCAAAGGAAAAATAATCAAATAGACAGCCTTTTCATCGAAAATCCCGTGCAATTCAACTGATTTCATGCTGAAACATTCAATTAAGTGAAACTTGATGTTTTGTCAACCCGAGTACCGTTACTGTAAGAATTTTCATAATTGCGAGAGAAAAAAAAGTTTATTATCTCATAAACGATCATTTCACCGAAAGAAAAAAAAAATCAATTCGCATCACGGGAGCAATTTTACATACAATATTTTTCCTTTTCATAAAAGTGTACTGCAAGGGCATATGATATCTGCTTAGTCATTTTTAGTGTTACTCCTGATTGCAGTTGCGCTATTAGGAAAAAATACTGCGGTAACAATTTAAAGCATTACTTACTGTTCTAGCAGCAACTGTAGGTCTATATTTGGGAACTTTGATCGCATTGCTTATTCGATATTATAAGGAGCTTCACTTGCGTACAATTCACTCAGTTTCAGGCAAAATTTCAATTTGGTGTAATAAAAATAAGACTAGTGCGGGTGGGGTTCGAACCCACGCGGACATACGTCCATTGGAACTTAAGTCCAACGCCTTAACCACTCGGCCACCACACTGTTACAGATGGGGATCTTAAATGGTTACATGAATCTATAGCTACTTATCACAATGTTCGCATTTCATTTGTAAGGCGCAATTGTGTAGATCAAATACCGCAAAGGAAAAATAATCAAATAGACAGCCTTTTCATCGAAAATCCCGTGCAATTCAACTGATTTCATGCTGAAACATTCAATTAAGTGAAACTTGATGTTTTGTCAACCCGAGTACCGTTACTGTAAGAATTTTCATAATTGCGAGAGAAAAAAAAGTTTATTATCTCATAAACGATCATTTCACCGAAAGAAAAAAAAAATCAATTCGCATCACGGGAGCAATTTTACATACAATATTTTTCCTTTTCATAAAAGTGTACTGCAAGGGCATATGATATCTGCTTAGTCATTTTTAGTGTTACTCCTGATTGCAGTTGCGCTATTAGGAAAAAATACTGCGGTAACAATTTAAAGCATTACTTACTGTTCTAGCAGCAACTGTAGGTCTATATTTGGGAACTTTGATCGCATTGCTTATTCGATATTATAAGGAGCTTCACTTGCGTACAATTCACTCAGTTTCAGGCAAAATTTCAATTTGGTGTAATAAAAATAAGACTAGTGCGGGTGGGGTTCGAACCCACGCGGACATACGTCCATTGGAACTTAAGTCCAACGCCTTAACCACTCGGCCACCACACTGTTTCAGATGGGGATCTTAAATGGTTACATGAATCTATAGCTACTTATCACAATGTTCGCATTTCATTTGTAAGGCGCAATTGTGTAGATCAAATACCGCAAAGGAAAAATAATCAAATAGACAGCCTTTTCATCGAAAATCCCGTGCAATTCAACTGATTTCATGCTGAAACATTCAATTAAGTGAAACTTGATGTTTTGTCAACCCGAGTACCGTTACTGTAAGAATTTTCATAATTGCGAGAGAAAAAAAAGTTTATTATCTCATAAACGATCATTTCACCGAAAGAAAAAAAAAATCAATTCGCATCACGGGAGCAATTTTACATACAATATTTTTCCTTTTCATAAAAGTGTACTGCAAGGGCATATGATATCTGCTTAGTCATTTTTAGTGTTACTCCTGATTGCAGTTGCGCTATTAGGAAAAAATACTGCGGTAACAATTTAAAGCATTACTTACTGTTCTAGCAGCAACTGTAGGTCTATATTTGGGAACTTTGATCGCATTGCTTATTCGATATTATAAGGAGCTTCACTTGCGTACAATTCACTCAGTTTCAGGCAAAATTTCAATTTGGTGTAATAAAAATAAGACTAGTGCGGGTGGGGTTCGAACCCACGCGGACATACGTCCATTGGAACTTAAGTCCAACGCCTTAACCACTCGGCCACCACACTGTTACAGATGGGGATCTCAAATGGTTACATGAATCTATAGCTACTTATCACAATGTTCGCATTTCATTTGTAAGGCGCAATTGTGTAGATCAAATACCGCATAGGAAAAATAATCAAATAGACAGCCTTTTCATCGAAAATCCCGTGCAATTCAACTGATTTCATGCTGAAACATTCAATTAAGTGAAACTTGATGTTTTGTCAACCCGAGTACCGTTACTGTAAGAATTTTCATAATTGCGAGAGAAAAAAAAGTTTATTATCTCATAAACGATCATTTCACCGAAAGAAAAAAAAATCAATTCGCATCACGGGAGCAATTTTACATACAATATTTTTCCTTTTCATAAAAGTGTACTGCAAGGGCATATGATATCTGCTTAGTCATTTTTAGTGTTACTCCTGATTGCAGTTGCGCTATTAGGAAAAAATACTGCGGTAACAATTTAAAGCATTACTTACTGTTCTAGCAGCAACTGTAGGTCTATATTTGGGAACTTTGATCGCATTGCTTATTCGATATTATAAGGAGCTTCACTTGCGTACAATTCACTCAGTTTCAGGCAAAATTTCAATTTGGTGTAATAAAAATAAGACTAGTGCGGGTGGGGTTCGAACCCACGCGGACATACGTCCATTGGAACTTAAGTCCAACGCCTTAACCACTCGGCCACCACACTGTTACAGATGGGGATCTTACATGGTTACATGAATCTATAGCTACTTATCACAATGTTCGCATTTCATTTGTAAGGCGCAATTGTGTAGATCAAATACCGCAAAGGAAAAATAATCAAATAGACAGCCTTTTCATCGAAAATCCCGTGCAATTCAACTGATTTCATGCTGAAACATTCAATTAAGTGAAACTTGATGTTTTGTCAACCCGAGTACCGTTACTGTAAGAATTTTCATAATTGCGAGAGAAAAAAAAGTTTATTATCTCATAAACGATCATTTCACCGAAAGAAAAAAAAAATCAATTCGCATCACGGGAGCAATTTTACATACAATATTTTTCCTTTTCATAAAAGTGTACTGCAAGGGCATATGATATCTGCTTAGTCATTTTTAGTGTTACTCCTGATTGCAGTTGCGCTATTAGGAAAAAATACTGCGGTAACAATTTAAAGCATTACTTACTGTTCTAGCAGCAACTGTAGGTCTATATTTAGGAACTTTGATCGCATTGCTTATTCGATATTATAAGGAGCTTCACTTGCGTACAATTCACTCAGTTTCAGGCAAAATTTCAATTTGGTGTAATAAAAATAAGACTAGTGCGGGTGGGGTTCGAACCCACGCGGACATACGTCCATTGGAACTTAAGTCCAACGCCTTAACCACTCGGCCACCACACTGTTTCAGATGGGGATCTTAAATGGTCACATGAATCTATAGCTACTTATCACAATGTTCGCATTTCATTTGTAAGGCGCAATTGTGTAGATCAAATACCGCAAAGGAAAAATAATCAAATAGACAGCCTTTTCATCGAAAATCCCGTGCAATTCAACTGATTTCATGCTGAAACATTCAATTAAGTGAAACTTGATGTTTTGTCAACCCGAGTACCGTTACTGTAAGAATTTTCATAATTGCGAGAGAAAAAAAAGTTTATTATCTCATAAACGATCATTTCACCGAAAGAAAAAAAAAAATCAATTCGCATCACGGGAGCAATTTTACATACAATATTTTTCCTTTTCATAAAAGTGTACTGCAAGGGCATATGATATCTGCTTAGTCATTTTTAGTGTTACTCCTGATTGCAGTTGCGCTATTAGGAAAAAATACTGCGGTAACAATTTAAAGCATTACTTACTGTTCTAGCAGCAACTGTAGGTCTATATTTGGGAACTTTGATCGCATTGCTTATTCGATATTATAAGGAGCTTCACTTGCGTACAATTCACTCAGTTTCAGGCAAAATTTCAATTTGGTGTAATAAAAATAAGACTAGTGCGGGTGGGGTTCGAACCCACGCGGACATACGTCCATTGGAACTTAAGTCCAACGCCTTAACCACTCGGCCACCACACTGTTACAGATGGGGATCTTAAATGGTTACATGAATCTATAGCTACTTATCACAATGTTCGCATTTCATTTGTAAGGCGCAATTGTGTAGATCAAATACCGCAAAGGAAAAATAATCAAATAGACAGCCTTTTCATCGAAAATCCCGTGCAATTCAACTGATTTCATGCTGAAACATTCAATTAAGTGAAACTTGATGTTTTGTCAACCCGAGTACCGTTACTGTAAGAATTTTCATAATTGCGAGAGAAAAAAAAGTTTATTATCTCATAAACGATCATTTCACCGAAAGAAAAAAAAAATCAATTCGCATCACGGGAGCAATTTTACATACAATATTTTTCCTTTTCATAAAAGTGTACTGCAAGGGCATATGATATCTGCTTAGTCATTTTTAGTGTTACTCCTGATTGCAGTTGCGCTATTAGGAAAAAATACTGCGGTAACAATTTAAAGCATTACTTACTGTTCTAGCAGCAACTGTAGGTCTATATTTGGGAACTTTGATCGCATTGCTTATTCGATATTATAAGGAGCTTCACTTGCGTACAATTCACTCAGTTTCAGGCAAAATTTCAATTTGGTGTAATAAAAATAAGACTAGTGCGGGTGGGGTTCGAACCCACGCGGACATACGTCCATTGGAACTTAAGTCCAACGCCTTAACCACTCGGCCACCACACTGTTACAGATGGGGATCTTAAATGGTTACATGAATCTATAGCTACTTATCACAATGTTCGCATTTCATTTGTAAGGCGCAATTGTGTAGATCAAATACCGCAAAGGAAAAATAATCAAATAGACAGCCTTTTCATCGAAAATCCCGTGCAATTCAACTGATTTCATGCTGAAACATTCAATTAAGTGAAACTTGATGTTTTGTCAACCCGAGTACCGTTACTGTAAGAATTTTCATAATTGCGAGAGAAAAAAAAGTTTATTATCTCATAAACGATCATTTCACCGAAAGAAAAAAAAAATCAATTCGCATCACGGGAGCAATTTTACATACAATATTTTTCCTTTTCATAAAAGTGTACTGCAAGGGCATATGATATCTGCTTAGTCATTTTTAGTGTTACTCCTGATTGCAGTTGCGCTATTAGGAAAAAATACTGCGGTAACAATTTAAAGCATTACTTACTGTTCTAGCAGCAACTGTAGGTCTATATTTGGGAACTTTGATCGCATTGCTTATTCGATATTATAAGGAGCTTCACTTGCGTACAATTCACTCAGTTTCAGGCAAAATTTCAATTTGGTGTAATAAAAATAAGACTAGTGCGGGTGGGGTTCGAACCCACGCGGACATACGTCCATTGGAACTTAAGTCCAACGCCTTAACCACTCGGCCACCACACTGTTTCAGATGGGGATCTTAAATGGTTACATGAATCTATAGCTACTTATCACAATGTTCGCATTTCATTTGTAAGGCGCAATTGTGTAGATCAAATACCGCAAAGGAAAAATAATCAAATAGACAGCCTTTTCATCGAAAATCCCGTGCAATTCAACTGATTTCATGCTGAAACATTCAATTAAGTGAAACTTGATGTTTTGTCAACCCGAGTACCGTTACTGTAAGAATTTTCATAATTGCGAGAGAAAAAAAAGTTTATTATCTCATAAACGATCATTTCACCGAAAGAAAAAAAAAATCAATTCGCATCACGGGAGCAATTTTACATACAATATTTTTCCTTTTCATAAAAGTGTACTGCAAGGGCATATGATATCTGCTTAGTCATTTTTAGTGTTACTCCTGATTGCAGTTGCGCTATTAGGAAAAAATACTGCGGTAACAATTTAAAGCATTACTTACTGTTCTAGCAGCAACTGTAGGTCTATATTTGGGAACTTTGATCGCATTGCTTATTCGATATTATAAGGAGCTTCACTTGCGTACAATTCACTCAGTTTCAGGCAAAATTTCAATTTGGTGTAATAAAAATAAGACTAGTGCGGGTGGGGTTCGAACCCACGCGGACATACGTCCATTGGAACTTAAGTCCAACGCCTTAACCACTCGGCCACCACACTGTTTCAGATGGGGATCTTAAATGGTTACATGAATCTATAGCTACTTATCACAATGTTCGCATTTCATTTGTAAGGCGCAATTGTGTAGATCAAATACCGCAAAGGAAAAATAATCAAATAGACAGCCTTTTCATCGAAAATCCCGTGCAATTCAACTGATTTCATGCTGAAACATTCAATTAAGTGAAACTTGATGTTTTGTCAACCCGAGTACCGTTACTGTAAGAATTTTCATAATTGCGAGAGAAAAAAAAGTTTATTATCTCATAAACGATCATTTCACCGAAAGAAAAAAAAAATCAATTCGCATCACGGGAGCAATTTTACATACAATATTTTTCCTTTTCATAAAAGTGTACTGCAAGGGCATATGATATCTGCTTAGTCATTTTTAGTGTTACTCCTGATTGCAGTTGCGCTATTAGGAAAAAATACTGCGGTAACAATTTAAAGCATTACTTACTGTTCTAGCAGCAACTGTAGGTCTATATTTGGGAACTTTGATCGCATTGCTTATTCGATATTATAAGGAGCTTCACTTGCGTACAATTCACTCAGTTTCAGGCAAAATTTCAATTTGGTGTAATAAAAATAAGACTAGTGCGGGTGGGGTTCGAACCCACGCGGACATACGTCCATTGGAACTTAAGTCCAACGCCTTAACCACTCGGCCACCACACTGTTACAGATGGGGATCTTAAATGGTTACATGAATCTATAGCTACTTATCACAATGTTCGCATTTCATTTGTAAGGCGCAATTGTGTAGATCAAATACCGCATAGGAAAAATAATCAAATAGACAGCCTTTTCATCGAAAATCCCGTGCAATTCAACTGATTTCATGCTGAAACATTCAATTAAGTGAAACTTGATGTTTTGTCAACCCGAGTACCGTTACTGTAAGAATTTTCATAATTGCGAGAGAAAAAAAAGTTTATTATCTCATAAACGATCATTTCACCGAAAGAAAAAAAAATCAATTCGCATCACGGGAGCAATTTTACATACAATATTTTTCCTTTTCATAAAAGTGTACTGCAAGGGCATATGATATCTGCTTAGTCATTTTTAGTGTTACTCCTGATTGCAGTTGCGCTATTAGGAAAAAATACTGCGGTAACAATTTAAAGCATTACTTACTGTTCTAGCAGCAACTGTAGGTCTATATTTGGGAACTTTGATCGCATTGCTTATTCGATATTATAAGGAGCTTCACTTGCGTACAATTCACTCAGTTTCAGGCAAAATTTCAATTTGGTGTAATAAAAATAAGACTAGTGCGGGTGGGGTTCGAACCCACGCGGACATACGTCCATTGGAACTTAAGTCCAACGCCTTAACCACTCGGCCACCACACTGTTACAGATGGGGATCTTAAATGGTTACATGAATCTATAGCTACTTATCACAATGTTCGCATTTCATTTGTAAGGCGCAATTGTGTAGATCAAATACCGCAAAGGAAAAATAATCAAATAGACAGCCTTTTCATCGAAAATCCCGTGCAATTCAACTGATTTCATGCTGAAACATTCAATTAAGTGAAACTTGATGTTTTGTCAACCCGAGTACCGTTACTGTAAGAATTTTCATAATTGCGAGAGAAAAAAAAGTTTATTATCTCATAAACGATCATTTCACCGAAAGAAAAAAAAAATCAATTCGCATCACGGGAGCAATTTTACATACAATATTTTTCCTTTTCATAAAAGTGTACTGCAAGGGCATATGATATCTGCTTAGTCATTTTTAGTGTTACTCCTGATTGCAGTTGCGCTATTAGGAAAAAATACTGCGGTAACAATTTAAAGCATTACTTACTGTTCTAGCAGCAACTGTAGGTCTATATTTGGGAACTTTGATCGCATTGCTTATTCGATATTATAAGGAGCTTCACTTGCGTACAATTCACTCAGTTTCAGGCAAAATTTCAATTTGGTGTAATAAAAATAAGACTAGTGCGGGTGGGGTTCGAACCCACGCGGACATACGTCCATTGGAACTTAAGTCCAACGCCTTAACCACTCGGCCACCACACTGTTACAGATGGGGATCTTAAATGGTTACATGAATCTATAGCTACTTATCACAATGTTCGCATTTCATTTGTAAGGCGCAATTGTGTAGATCAAATACCGCAAAGGAAAAATAATCAAATAGACAGCCTTTTCATCGAAAATCCCGTGCAATTCAACTGATTTCATGCTGAAACATTCAATTAAGTGAAACTTGATGTTTTGTCAACCCGAGTACCGTTACTGTAAGAATTTTCATAATTGCGAGAGAAAAAAAAGTTTATTATCTCATAAACGATCATTTCACCGAAAGAAAAAAAAAATCAATTCGCATCACGGGAGCAATTTTACATACAATATTTTTCCTTTTCATAAAAGTGTACTGCAAGGGCATATGATATCTGCTTAGTCATTTTTAGTGTTACTCCTGATTGCAGTTGCGCTATTAGGAAAAAATACTGCGGTAACAATTTAAAGCATTACTTACTGTTCTAGCAGCAACTGTAGGTCTATATTTAGGAACTTTGATCGCATTGCTTATTCGATATTATAAGGAGCTTCACTTGCGTACAATTCACTCAGTTTCAGGCAAAATTTCAATTTGGTGTAATAAAAATAAGACTAGTGCGGGTGGGGTTCGAACCCACGCGGACATACGTCCATTGGAACTTAAGTCCAACGCCTTAACCACTCGGCCACCACACTGTTTCAGATGGGGATCTTAAATGGTCACATGAATCTATAGCTACTTATCACAATGTTCGCATTTCATTTGTAAGGCGCAATTGTGTAGATCAAATACCGCAAAGGAAAAATAATCAAATAGACAGCCTTTTCATCGAAAATCCCGTGCAATTCAACTGATTTCATGCTGAAACATTCAATTAAGTGAAACTTGATGTTTTGTCAACCCGAGTACCGTTACTGTAAGAATTTTCATAATTGCGAGAGAAAAAAAAGTTTATTATCTCATAAACGATCATTTCACCGAAAGAAAAAAAAAATCAATTCGCATCACGGGAGCAATTTTACATACAATATTTTTCCTTTTCATAAAAGTGTACTGCAAGGGCATATGATATCTGCTTAGTCATTTTTAGTGTTACTCCTGATTGCAGTTGCGCTATTAGGAAAAAATACTGCGGTAACAATTTAAAGCATTACTTACTGTTCTAGCAGCAACTGTAGGTCTATATTTGGGAACTTTGATCGCATTGCTTATTCGATATTATAAGGAGCTTCACTTGCGTACAATTCACTCAGTTTCAGGCAAAATTTCAATTTGGTGTAATAAAAATAAGACTAGTGCGGGTGGGGTTCGAACCCACGCGGACATACGTCCATTGGAACTTAAGTCCAACGCCTTAACCACTCGGCCACCACACTGTTACAGATGGGGATCTTAAATGGTTACATGAATCTATAGCTACTTATCACAATGTTCGCATTTCATTTGTAAGGCGCAATTGTGTAGATCAAATACCGCATAGGAAAAATAATCAAATAGACAGCCTTTTCATCGAAAATCCCGTGCAATTCAACTGATTTCATGCTGAAACATTCAATTAAGTGAAACTTGATGTTTTGTCAACCCGAGTACCGTTACTGTAAGAATTTTCATAATTGCGAGAGAAAAAAAAGTTTATTATCTCATAAACGATCATTTCACCGAAAGAAAAAAAAAATCAATTCGCATCACGGGAGCAATTTTACATACAATATTTTTCCTTTTCATAAAAGTGTACTGCAAGGGCATATGATATCTGCTTAGTCATTTTTAGTGTTACTCCTGATTGCAGTTGCGCTATTAGGAAAAAATACTGCGGTAACAATTTAAAGCATTACTTACTGTTCTAGCAGCAACTGTAGGTCTATATTTGGGAACTTTGATCGCATTGCTTATTCGATATTATAAGGAGCTTCACTTGCGTACAATTCACTCAGTTTCAGGCAAAATTTCAATTTGGTGTAATAAAAATAAGACTAGTGCGGGTGGGGTTCGAACCCACGCGGACATACGTCCATTGGAACTTAAGTCCAACGCCTTAACCACTCGGCCACCACACTGTTACAGATGGGGATCTTAAATGGTTACATGAATCTATAGCTACTTATCACAATGTTCGCATTTCATTTGTAAGGCGCAATTGTGTAGATCAAATACCGCATAGGAAAAATAATCAAATAGACAGCCTTTTCATCGAAAATCCCGTGCAATTCAACTGATTTCATGCTGAAACATTCAATTAAGTGAAACTTGATGTTTTGTCAACCCGAGTACCGTTACTGTAAGAATTTTCATAATTGCGAGAGAAAAAAAAGTTTATTATCTCATAAACGATCATTTCACCGAAAGAAAAAAAAAATCAATTCGCATCACGGGAGCAATTTTACATACAATATTTTTCCTTTTCATAAAAGTGTACTGCAAGGGCATATGATATCTGCTTAGTCATTTTTAGTGTTACTCCTGATTGCAGTTGCGCTATTAGGAAAAAATACTGCGGTAACAATTTAAAGCATTACTTACTGTTCTAGCAGCAACTGTAGGTCTATATTTGGGAACTTTGATCGCATTGCTTATTCGATATTATAAGGAGCTTCACTTGCGTACAATTCACTCAGTTTCAGGCAAAATTTCAATTTGGTGTAATAAAAATAAGACTAGTGCGGGTGGGGTTCGAACCCACGCGGACATACGTCCATTGGAACTTAAGTCCAACGCCTTAACCACTCGGCCACCACACTGTTACAGATGGGGATCTTAAATGGTTACATGAATCTATAGCTACTTATCACAATGTTCGCATTTCATTTGTAAGGCGCAATTGTGTAGATCAAATACCGCATAGGAAAAATAATCAAATAGACAGCCTTTTCATCGAAAATCCCGTGCAATTCAACTGATTTCATGCTGAAACATTCAATTAAGTGAAACTTGATGTTTTGTCAACCCGAGTACCGTTACTGTAAGAATTTTCATAATTGCGAGAGAAAAAAAAGTTTATTATCTCATAAACGATCATTTCACCGAAAGAAAAAAAAAATCAATTCGCATCACGGGAGCAATTTTACATACAATATTTTTCCTTTTCATAAAAGTGTACTGCAAGGGCATATGATATCTGCTTAGTCATTTTTAGTGTTACTCCTGATTGCAGTTGCGCTATTAGGAAAAAATACTGCGGTAACAATTTAAAGCATTACTTACTGTTCTAGCAGCAACTGTAGGTCTATATTTGGGAACTTTGATCGCATTGCTTATTCGATATTATAAGGAGCTTCACTTGCGTACAATTCACTCAGTTTCAGGCAAAATTTCAATTTGGTGTAATAAAAATAAGACTAGTGCGGGTGGGGTTCGAACCCACGCGGACATACGTCCATTGGAACTTAAGTCCAACGCCTTAACCACTCGGCCACCACACTGTTACAGATGGGGATCTTAAATGGTTACATGAATCTATAGCTACTTATCACAATGTTCGCATTTCATTTGTAAGGCGCAATTGTGTAGATCAAATACCGCAAAGGAAAAATAATCAAATAGACAGCCTTTTCATCGAAAATCCCGTGCAATTCAACTGATTTCATGCTGAAACATTCAATTAAGTGAAACTTGATGTTTTGTCAACCCGAGTACCGTTACTGTAAGAATTTTCATAATTGCGAGAGAAAAAAAAGTTTATTATCTCATAAACGATCATTTCACCGAAAGAAAAAAAAATCAATTCGCATCACGGGAGCAATTTTACATACAATATTTTTCCTTTTCATAAAAGTGTACTGCAAGGGCATATGATATCTGCTTAGTCATTTTTAGTGTTACTCCTGATTGCAGTTGCGCTATTAGGAAAAAATACTGCGGTAACAATTTAAAGCATTACTTACTGTTCTAGCAGCAACTGTAGGTCTATATTTGGGAACTTTGATCGCATTGCTTATTCGATATTATAAGGAGCTTCACTTGCGTACAATTCACTCAGTTTCAGGCAAAATTTCAATTTGGTGTAATAAAAATAAGACTAGTGCGGGTGGGGTTCGAACCCACGCGGACATACGTCCATTGGAACTTAAGTCCAACGCCTTAACCACTCGGCCACCACACTGTTACAGATGGGGATCTTAAATGGTTACATGAATCTATAGCTACTTATCACAATGTTCGCATTTCATTTGTAAGGCGCAATTGTGTAGATCAAATACCGCAAAGGAAAAATAATCAAATAGACAGCCTTTTCATCGAAAATCCCGTGCAATTCAACTGATTTCATGCTGAAACATTCAATTAAGTGAAACTTGATGTTTTGTCAACCCGAGTACCGTTACTGTAAGAATTTTCATAATTGCGAGAGAAAAAAAAGTTTATTATCTCATAAACGATCATTTCACCGAAAGAAAAAAAAAATCAATTCGCATCACGGGAGCAATTTTACATACAATATTTTTCCTTTTCATAAAAGTGTACTGCAAGGGCATATGATATCTGCTTAGTCATTTTTAGTGTTACTCCTGATTGCAGTTGCGCTATTAGGAAAAAATACTGCGGTAACAATTTAAAGCATTACTTACTGTTCTAGCAGCAACTGTAGGTCTATATTTGGGAACTTTGATCGCATTGCTTATTCGATATTATAAGGAGCTTCACTTGCGTACAATTCACTCAGTTTCAGGCAAAATTTCAATTTGGTGTAATAAAAATAAGACTAGTGCGGGTGGGGTTCGAACCCACGCGGACATACGTCCATTGGAACTTAAGTCCAACGCCTTAACCACTCGGCCACCACACTGTTACAGATGGGGATCTTAAATGGTTACATGAATCTATAGCTACTTATCACAATGTTCGCATTTCATTTGTAAGGCGCAATTGTGTAGATCAAATACCGCATAGGAAAAATAATCAAATAGACAGCCTTTTCATCGAAAATCCCGTGCAATTCAACTGATTTCATGCTGAAACATTCAATTAAGTGAAACTTGATGTTTTGTCAACCCGAGTACCGTTACTGTAAGAATTTTCATAATTGCGAGAGAAAAAAAAGTTTATTATCTCATAAACGATCATTTCACCGAAAGAAAAAAAAAATCAATTCGCATCACGGGAGCAATTTTACATACAATATTTTTCCTTTTCATAAAAGTGTACTGCAAGGGCATATGATATCTGCTTAGTCATTTTTAGTGTTACTCCTGATTGCAGTTGCGCTATTAGGAAAAAATACTGCGGTAACAATTTAAAGCATTACTTACTGTTCTAGCAGCAACTGTAGGTCTATATTTGGGAACTTTGATCGCATTGCTTATTCGATATTATAAGGAGCTTCACTTGCGTACAATTCACTCAGTTTCAGGCAAAATTTCAATTTGGTGTAATAAAAATAAGACTAGTGCGGGTGGGGTTCGAACCCACGCGGACATACGTCCATTGGAACTTAAGTCCAACGCCTTAACCACTCGGCCACCACACTGTTACAGATGGGGATCTTAAATGGTTACATGAATCTATAGCTACTTATCACAATGTTCGCATTTCATTTGTAAGGCGCAATTGTGTAGATCAAATACCGCAAAGGAAAAATAATCAAATAGACAGCCTTTTCATCGAAAATCCCGTGCAATTCAACTGATTTCATGCTGAAACATTCAATTAAGTGAAACTTGATGTTTTGTCAACCCGAGTACCGTTACTGTAAGAATTTTCATAATTGCGAGAGAAAAAAAAGTTTATTATCTCATAAACGATCATTTCACCGAAAGAAAAAAAAAATCAATTCGCATCACGGGAGCAATTTTACATACAATATTTTTCCTTTTCATAAAAGTGTACTGCAAGGGCATATGATATCTGCTTAGTCATTTTTAGTGTTACTCCTGATTGCAGTTGCGCTATTAGGAAAAAATACTGCGGTAACAATTTAAAGCATTACTTACTTACTGTTCTAGCAGCAACTGTAGGTCTATATTTGGGAACTTTGATCGCATTGCTTATTCGATATTATAAGGAGCTTCACTTGCGTACAATTCACTCAGCTTCAGGCAAAATTTCAATTTGGTGTAATAAAAATAAGACTAGTGCGGGTGGGGTTCGAACCCACGCGGACATACGTCCATTGGAACTTAAGTCCAACGCCTTAACCACTCGGCCACCACACTGTTACAGATGGGGATCTTAAATGGTTACATGAATCTATAGCTACTTATCACAATGTTCGCATTTCATTTGTAAGGCGCAATTGTGTAGATCAAATACCGCAAAGGAAAAATAATCAAATAGACAGCCTTTTCATCGAAAATCCCGTGCAATTCAACTGATTTCATGCTGAAACATTCAATTAAGTGAAACTTGATGTTTTGTCAACCCGAGTACCGTTACTGTAAGAATTTTCATAATTGCGAGAGAAAAAAAAGTTTATTATCTCATAAACGATCATTTCACCGAAAGAAAAAAAAATCAATTCGCATCACGGGAGCAATTTTACATACAATATTTTTCCTTTTCATAAAAGTGTACTGCAAGGGCATATGATATCTGCTTAGTCATTTTTAGTGTTACTCCTGATTGCAGTTGCGCTATTAGGAAAAAATACTGCGGTAACAATTTAAAGCATTACTTACTTACTGTTCTAGCAGCAACTGTAGGTCTATATTTGGGAACTTTGATCGCATTGCTTATTCGAAATTATAAGGAGCTTCACTTGCGTACAATTCACTCAGTTTCAGGCAAAATTTCAATTTGGTGTAATAAAAATAAGACTAGTGCGGGTGGGGTTCGAACCCACGCGGACATACGTCCATTGGAACTTAAGTCCAACGCCTTAACCACTCGGCCACCACACTGTTACAGATGGGGATCTTAAATGGTTACATGAATCTATAGCTACTTATCACAATGTTCGCATTTCATTTGTAAGGCGCAATTGTGTAGATCAAATACCGCAAAGGAAAAATAATCAAATAGACAGCCTTTTCATCGAAAATCCCGTGCAATTCAACTGATTTCATGCTGAAACATTCAATTAAGTGAAACTTGATGTTTTGTCAACCCGAGTACCGTTACTGTAAGAATTTTCATAATTGCGAGAGAAAAAAAAGTTTATTATCTCATAAACGATCATTTCACCGAAAGAAAAAAAAATCAATTCGCATCACGGGAGCAATTTTACATACAATATTTTTCCTTTTCATAAAAGTGTACTGCAAGGGCATATGATATCTGCTTAGTCATTTTTAGTGTTACTCCTGATTGCAGTTGCGCTATTAGGAAAAAATACTGCGGTAACAATTTAAAGCATTACTTACTTACTGTTCTAGCAGCAACTGTAGGTCTATATTTGGGAACTTTGATCGCATTGCTTATTCGATATTATAAGGAGCTTCACTTGCGTACAATTCACTCAGTTTCAGGCAAAATTTCAATTTGGTGTAATAAAAATAAGACTAGTGCGGGTGGGGTTCGAACCCACGCGGACATACGTCCATTGGAACTTAAGTCCAACGCCTTAACCACTCGGCCACCACACTGTTACAGATGGGGATCTTAAATGGTTACATGAATCTATAGCTACTTATCACAATGTTCGCATTTCATTTGTAAGGCGCAATTGTGTAGATCAAATACCGCAAAGGAAAAATAATCAAATAGACAGCCTTTTCATCGAAAATCCCGTGCAATTCAACTGATTTCATGCTGAAACATTCAATTAAGTGAAACTTGATGTTTTGTCAACCCGAGTACCGTTACTGTAAGAATTTTCATAATTGCGAGAGAAAAAAAAGTTTATTATCTGGGTCGTTTTCAAAAAATGTCGAATTTTCAGTACACCCATGCTAACTTTTTTATTTCTAATGGAAATTTCAGTTGTAATGGTTTAAATGAAAGCTTGTCGGATTTGTGATTCAGAACATTAATAATAAACACACCTTACATCTATTTTGATAAGATTAAACTGCATTTAAGACCCATTTTGGGGGTATTTGTCTGCGTACAGTGTCAGAAAAACACATTTCAAATGATTTTTTTGCGATTTTCTGATCGCCTTGATATCTGCAAAAGGGACTTTTTAAGAACGTTTAATATTACTCTAACGAAAAATCGTAGCTTCTATATCATTGTATGTAACATATTATCTACAAACTAAATTGAATCTGCGTACAGGAGGTTCATGTCTTTCCTGTTACCGCTACTTAAATCAGCCGTGAAATTATTCTCCCTATGAATATTGAATCAGTCAGTGTTGATCTCAAAAGTGCAAAGTAATCTTTACATTTAAAACGCCTCGTTTCTTGAACGAAAGTGTAGAGAAAAGAAATTTCAAGACATTTAGTGAAAAAAATATAGCGTACTTTTTTTCATGTCTATGCTGTTACCACCAATTTTGATTAAATACACCAACAGTATACTTGTAAAAAGTGCAATAACGTGTTGGAAACCAAATTCACAATAGAAAAACATAATCACTTCACCAAAGGGAGTAGTTATTTCACAACAGCAATCAAAAACGAAGAAATTTGTCTATCCTGTTATGTCTATCCTGTTACTATGGTTGTTATGGTTACAGTAACAGGATAGACAATTGTAGACAAAAACGTCGTTAATTTTTTTATCTTAACATATAGGTGCAAAACGAATGAAATATTTCGTTGTTTGAAGTCATCTTAAGGTTATAACGTATTAATCTTCCCAATTAAGCATTCGCAGGTGCAATACTGATATCGGTAACAGGATAGACAAAAAGGTAACAGGATAGACTTTTATATAGTAATATATCAGAAACGTACGTTCCTGTTACCAATGAAATATAGAGAAAAGTAAACTAACTTATGAGGGATTTACTTGATATTGGGTTTATTTGAAAGGGTGAAAAAATGCCGAACAATATAAATTGCTATCTTAGACTTGCATTACTGGTGGTAATTTTTACAACCTTTCAAAACCAATTTTTAGAGGCATTTTTCAGTACAACCTGTTAAATTGGCAAATAATCTATTATATTACAGAATGAATATATATAGAAGTTTATTCTCTTGAAAACCATATAATTGTCTACGTAAAACAAGCTTAACATTTTATCTAAACCTTTTCTTAATAACCCAAAATTTCTTTTGAAAATGGTAACAGGATAGACAAAATAATGTACCACCGATCAAAAAATGTTTCAACATATTTTTGTATGACATCATTAAGATAGCATCTTTTAATATGTTGTTCTTAAAGTACTGTTTGTTTTGATTTGCTTATGTAGAGGGTTGTTTGAATAAGTAACTTTTAATAATTTTTTCAATTTCAAAATTCGACATTTTTTGAAAATGACCCATCTCATAAACGATCATTTCACCGAAAGAAAAAAAAATCAATTCGCATCACGGGAGCAATTTTACATACAATATTTTTCCTTTTCATAAAAGTGTACTGCAAGGGCATATGATATCTGCTTAGTCATTTTTAGTGTTACTCCTGATTGCAGTTGCGCTATTAGGAAAAAATACTGCGGTAACAATTTAAAGCATTACTTACTGTTCTAGCAGCAACTGTAGGTCTATATTTGGGAACTTTGATCGCATTGCTTATTCGATATTATAAGGAGCTTCACTTGCGTACAATTCACTCAGTTTCAGGCAAAATTTCAATTTGGTGTAATAAAAATAAGACTAGTGCGGGTGGGGTTCGAACCCACGCGGACATACGTCCATTGGAACTTAAGTCCAACGCCTTAACCACTCGGCCACCACACTGTTACAGATGGGGATCTTAAATGGTTACATGAATCTATAGCTACTTATCACAATGTTCGCATTTCATTTGTAAGGCGCAATTGTGTAGATCAAATACCGCAAAGGAAAAATAATCAAATAGACAGCCTTTTCATCGAAAATCCCGTGCAATTCAACTGATTTCATGCTGAAACATTCAATTAAGTGAAACTTGATGTTTTGTCAATCCGAGTACCGTTACTGTAAGAATTTTCATAATTGCGAGAGAAAAAAAAGTTTATTATCTCATAAACGATCATTTCACCGAAAGAAAAAAAAAATCAATTCGCATCACGGGAGCAATTTTACATACAATATTTTTCCTTTTCATAAAAGTGTACTGCAAGGGCATATGATATCTGCTTAGTCATTTTTAGTGTTACTCCTGATTGCAGTTGCGCTATTAGGAAAAAATACTGCGGTAACAATTTAAAGCATTACTTACTGTTCTAGCAGCAACTGTAGGTCTATATTTGGGAACTTTGATCGCATTGCTTATTCGATATTATAAGGAGCTTCACTTGCGTACAATTCACTCAGTTTCAGGCAAAATTTCAATTTGGTGTAATAAAAATAAGACTAGTGCGGGTGGGGTTCGAACCCACGCGGACATACGTCCATTGGAACTTAAGTCCAACGCCTTAACCACTCGGCCACCACACTGTTACAGATGGGGATCTTAAATGGTTACATGAATCTATAGCTACTTATCACAATGTTCGCATTTCATTTGTAAGGCGCAATTGTGTAGATCAAATACCGCAAAGGAAAAATAATCAAATAGACAGCCTTTTCATCGAAAATCCCGTGCAATTCAACTGATTTCATGCTGAAACATTCAATTAAGTGAAACTTGATGTTTTGTCAACCCGAGTACCGTTACTGTAAGAATTTTCATAATTGCGAGAGAAAAAAAAGTTTATTATCTCATAAACGATCATTTCACCGAAAGAAAAAAAAATCAATTCGCATCACGGGAGCAATTTTACATACAATATTTTTCCTTTTCATAAAAGTGTACTGCAAGGGCATATGATATCTGCTTAGTCATTTTTAGTGTTACTCCTGATTGCAGTTGCGCTATTAGGAAAAAATACTGCGGTAACAATTTAAAGCATTACTTACTGTTCTAGCAGCAACTGTAGGTCTATATTTGGGAACTTTGATCGCATTGCTTATTCGATATTATAAGGAGCTTCACTTGCGTACAATTCACTCAGTTTCAGGCAAAATTTCAATTTGGTGTAATAAAAATAAGACTAGTGCGGGTGGGGTTCGAACCCACGCGGACATACGTCCATTGGAACTTAAGTCCAACGCCTTAACCACTCGGCCACCACACTGTTACAGATGGGGATCTTAAATGGTTACATGAATCTATAGCTACTTATCACAATGTTCGCATTTCATTTGTAAGGCGCAATTGTGTAGATCAAATACCGCAAAGGAAAAATAATCAAATAGACAGCCTTTTCATCGAAAATCCCGTGCAATTCAACTGATTTCATGCTGAAACATTCAATTAAGTGAAACTTGATGTTTTGTCAACCCGAGTACCGTTACTGTAAGAATTTTCATAATTGCGAGAGAAAAAAAAGTTTATTATCTCATAAACGATCATTTCACCGAAAGAAAAAAAAAATCAATTCGCATCACGGGAGCAATTTTACATACAATATTTTTCCTTTTCATAAAAGTGTACTGCAAGGGCATATGATATCTGCTTAGTCATTTTTAGTGTTACTCCTGATTGCAGTTGCGCTATTAGGAAAAAATACTGCGGTAACAATTTAAAGCATTACTTACTGTTCTAGCAGCAACTGTAGGTCTATATTTGGGAACTTTGATCGCATTGCTTATTCGATATTATAAGGAGCTTCACTTGCGTACAATTCACTCAGTTTCAGGCAAAATTTCAATTTGGTGTAATAAAAATAAGACTAGTGCGGGTGGGGTTCGAACCCACGCGGACATACGTCCATTGGAACTTAAGTCCAACGCCTTAACCACTCGGCCACCACACTGTTACAGATGGGGATCTTAAATGGTTACATGAATCTATAGCTACTTATCACAATGTTCGCATTTCATTTGTAAGGCGCAATTGTGTAGATCAAATACCGCAAAGGAAAAATAATCAAATAGACAGCCTTTTCATCGAAAATCCCGTGCAATTCAACTGATTTCATGCTGAAACATTCAATTAAGTGAAACTTGATGTTTTGTCAACCCGAGTACCGTTACTGTAAGAATTTTCATAATTGCGAGAGAAAAAAAAGTTTATTATCTCATAAACGATCATTTCACCGAAAGAAAAAAAAAATCAATTCGCATCACGGGAGCAATTTTACATACAATATTTTTCCTTTTCATAAAAGTGTACTGCAAGGGCATATGATATCTGCTTAGTCATTTTTAGTGTTACTCCTGATTGCAGTTGCGCTATTAGGAAAAAATACTGCGGTAACAATTTAAAGCATTACTTACTGTTCTAGCAGCAACTGTAGGTCTATATTTGGGAACTTTGATCGCATTGCTTATTCGATATTATAAGGAGCTTCACTTGCGTACAATTCACTCAGTTTCAGGCAAAATTTCAATTTGGTGTAATAAAAATAAGACTAGTGCGGGTGGGGTTCGAACCCACGCGGACATACGTCCATTGGAACTTAAGTCCAACGCCTTAACCACTCGGCCACCACACTGTTACAGATGGGGATCTTAAATGGTTACATGAATCTATAGCTACTTATCACAATGTTCGCATTTCATTTGTAAGGCGCAATTGTGTAGATCAAATACCGCAAAGGAAAAATAATCAAATAGACAGCCTTTTCATCGAAAATCCCGTGCAATTCAACTGATTTCATGCTGAAACATTCAATTAAGTGAAACTTGATGTTTTGTCAACCCGAGTACCGTTACTGTAAGAATTTTCATAATTGCGAGAGAAAAAAAAGTTTATTATCTCATAAACGATCATTTCACCGAAAGAAAAAAAAAATCAATTCGCATCACGGGAGCAATTTTACATACAATATTTTTCCTTTTCATAAAAGTGTACTGCAAGGGCATATGATATCTGCTTAGTCATTTTTAGTGTTACTCCTGATTGCAGTTGCGCTATTAGGAAAAAATACTGCGGTAACAATTTAAAGCATTACTTACTGTTCTAGCAGCAACTGTAGGTCTATATTTGGGAACTTTGATCGCATTGCTTATTCGATATTATAAGGAGCTTCACTTGCGTACAATTCACTCAGTTTCAGGCAAAATTTCAATTTGGTGTAATAAAAATAAGACTAGTGCGGGTGGGGTTCGAACCCACGCGGACATACGTCCATTGGAACTTAAGTCCAACGCCTTAACCACTCGGCCACCACACTGTTACAGATGGGGATCTTAAATGGTTACATGAATCTATAGCTACTTATCACAATGTTCGCATTTCATTTGTAAGGCGCAATTGTGTAGATCAAATACCGCAAAGGAAAAATAATCAAATAGACAGCCTTTTCATCGAAAATCCCGTGCAATTCAACTGATTTCATGCTGAAACATTCAATTAAGTGAAACTTGATGTTTTGTCAACCCGAGTACCGTTACTGTAAGAATTTTCATAATTGCGAGAGAAAAAAAAGTTTATTATCTCATAAACGATCATTTCACCGAAAGAAAAAAAAAATCAATTCGCATCACGGGAGCAATTTTACATACAATATTTTTCCTTTTCATAAAAGTGTACTGCAAGGGCATATGATATCTGCTTAGTCATTTTTAGTGTTACTCCTGATTGCAGTTGCGCTATTAGGAAAAAATACTGCGGTAACAATTTAAAGCATTACTTACTGTTCTAGCAGCAACTGTAGGTCTATATTTGGGAACTTTGATCGCATTGCTTATTCGATATTATAAGGAGCTTCACTTGCGTACAATTCACTCAGTTTCAGGCAAAATTTCAATTTGGTGTAATAAAAATAAGACTAGTGCGGGTGGGGTTCGAACCCACGCGGACATACGTCCATTGGAACTTAAGTCCAACGCCTTAACCACTCGGCCACCACACTGTTACAGATGGGGATCTTAAATGGTTACATGAATCTATAGCTACTTATCACAATGTTCGCATTTCATTTGTAAGGCGCAATTGTGTAGATCAAATACCGCAAAGGAAAAATAATCAAATAGACAGCCTTTTCATCGAAAATCCCGTGCAATTCAACTGATTTCATGCTGAAACATTCAATTAAGTGAAACTTGATGTTTTGTCAACCCGAGTACCGTTACTGTAAGAATTTTCATAATTGCGAGAGAAAAAAAAGTTTATTATCTCATAAACGATCATTTCACCGAAAGAAAAAAAAAATCAATTCGCATCACGGGAGCAATTTTACATACAATATTTTTCCTTTTCATAAAAGTGTACTGCAAGGGCATATGATATCTGCTTAGTCATTTTTAGTGTTACTCCTGATTGCAGTTGCGCTATTAGGAAAAAATACTGCGGTAACAATTTAAAGCATTACTTACTGTTCTAGCAGCAACTGTAGGTCTATATTTGGGAACTTTGATCGCATTGCTTATTCGATATTATAAGGAGCTTCACTTGCGTACAATTCACTCAGTTTCAGGCAAAATTTCAATTTGGTGTAATAAAAATAAGACTAGTGCGGGTGGGGTTCGAACCCACGCGGACATACGTCCATTGGAACTTAAGTCCAACGCCTTAACCACTCGGCCACCACACTGTTACAGATGGGGATCTTAAATGGTTACATGAATCTATAGCTACTTATCACAATGTTCGCATTTCATTTGTAAGGCGCAATTGTGTAGATCAAATACCGCAAAGGAAAAATAATCAAATAGACAGCCTTTTCATCGAAAATCCCGTGCAATTCAACTGATTTCATGCTGAAACATTCAATTAAGTGAAACTTGATGTTTTGTCAACCCGAGTACCGTTACTGTAAGAATTTTCATAATTGCGAGAGAAAAAAAAGTTTATTATCTCATAAACGATCATTTCACCGAAAGAAAAAAAAAATCAATTCGCATCACGGGAGCAATTTTACATACAATATTTTTCCTTTTCATAAAAGTGTACTGCAAGGGCATATGATATCTGCTTAGTCATTTTTAGTGTTACTCCTGATTGCAGTTGCGCTATTAGGAAAAAATACTGCGGTAACAATTTAAAGCATTACTTACTGTTCTAGCAGCAACTGTAGGTCTATATTTGGGAACTTTGATCGCATTGCTTATTCGATATTATAAGGAGCTTCACTTGCGTACAATTCACTCAGTTTCAGGCAAAATTTCAATTTGGTGTAATAAAAATAAGACTAGTGCGGGTGGGGTTCGAACCCACGCGGACATACGTCCATTGGAACTTAAGTCCAACGCCTTAACCACTCGGCCACCACACTGTTACAGATGGGGATCTTAAATGGTTACATGAATCTATAGCTACTTATCACAATGTTCGCATTTCATTTGTAAGGCGCAATTGTGTAGATCAAATACCGCAAAGGAAAAATAATCAAATAGACAGCCTTTTCATCGAAAATCCCGTGCAATTCAACTGATTTCATGCTGAAACATTCAATTAAGTGAAACTTGATGTTTTGTCAACCCGAGTACCGTTACTGTAAGAATTTTCATAATTGCGAGAGAAAAAAAAGTTTATTATCTCATAAACGATCATTTCACCGAAAGAAAAAAAAAATCAATTCGCATCACGGGAGCAATTTTACATACAATATTTTTCCTTTTCATAAAAGTGTACTGCAAGGGCATATGATATCTGCTTAGTCATTTTTAGTGTTACTCCTGATTGCAGTTGCGCTATTAGGAAAAAATACTGCGGTAACAATTTAAAGCATTACTTACTGTTCTAGCAGCAACTGTAGGTCTATATTTGGGAACTTTGATCGCATTGCTTATTCGATATTATAAGGAGCTTCACTTGCGTACAATTCACTCAGTTTCAGGCAA
Source organism: Mytilus galloprovincialis (assembly GCF_965363235.1). Classification (NCBI taxonomy): domain Eukaryota; kingdom Metazoa; phylum Mollusca; class Bivalvia; order Mytilida; family Mytilidae; genus Mytilus; species Mytilus galloprovincialis. The sequence continues at coordinate 73,246,282 of NC_134843.1, forward strand.
AATTTCAATTTGGTGTAATAAAAATAAGACTAGTGCGGGTGGGGTTCGAACCCACGCGGACATACGTCCATTGGAACTTAAGTCCAACGCCTTAACCACTCGGCCACCACACTGTTACAGATGGGGATCTTAAATGGTTACATGAATCTATAGCTACTTATCACAATGTTCGCATTTCATTTGTAAGGCGCAATTGTGTAGATCAAATACCGCAAAGGAAAAATAATCAAATAGACAGCCTTTTCATCGAAAATCCCGTGCAATTCAACTGATTTCATGCTGAAACATTCAATTAAGTGAAACTTGATGTTTTGTCAACCCGAGTACCGTTACTGTAAGAATTTTCATAATTGCGAGAGAAAAAAAAGTTTATTATCTCATAAACGATCATTTCACCGAAAGAAAAAAAAAATCAATTCGCATCACGGGAGCAATTTTACATACAATATTTTTCCTTTTCATAAAAGTGTACTGCAAGGGCATATGATATCTGCTTAGTCATTTTTAGTGTTACTCCTGATTGCAGTTGCGCTATTAGGAAAAAATACTGCGGTAACAATTTAAAGCATTACTTACTGTTCTAGCAGCAACTGTAGGTCTATATTTGGGAACTTTGATCGCATTGCTTATTCGATATTATAAGGAGCTTCACTTGCGTACAATTCACTCAGTTTCAGGCAAAATTTCAATTTGGTGTAATAAAAATAAGACTAGTGCGGGTGGGGTTCGAACCCACGCGGACATACGTCCATTGGAACTTAAGTCCAACGCCTTAACCACTCGGCCACCACACTGTTACAGATGGGGATCTTAAATGGTTACATGAATCTATAGCTACTTATCACAATGTTCGCATTTCATTTGTAAGGCGCAATTGTGTAGATCAAATACCGCAAAGGAAAAATAATCAAATAGACAGCCTTTTCATCGAAAATCCCGTGCAATTCAACTGATTTCATGCTGAAACATTCAATTAAGTGAAACTTGATGTTTTGTCAACCCGAGTACCGTTACTGTAAGAATTTTCATAATTGCGAGAGAAAAAAAAGTTTATTATCTCATAAACGATCATTTCACCGAAAGAAAAAAAAAATCAATTCGCATCACGGGAGCAATTTTACATACAATATTTTTCCTTTTCATAAAAGTGTACTGCAAGGGCATATGATATCTGCTTAGTCATTTTTAGTGTTACTCCTGATTGCAGTTGCGCTATTAGGAAAAAATACTGCGGTAACAATTTAAAGCATTACTTACTGTTCTAGCAGCAACTGTAGGTCTATATTTGGGAACTTTGATCGCATTGCTTATTCGATATTATAAGGAGCTTCACTTGCGTACAATTCACTCAGTTTCAGGCAAAATTTCAATTTGGTGTAATAAAAATAAGACTAGTGCGGGTGGGGTTCGAACCCACGCGGACATACGTCCATTGGAACTTAAGTCCAACGCCTTAACCACTCGGCCACCACACTGTTACAGATGGGGATCTTAAATGGTTACATGAATCTATAGCTACTTATCACAATGTTCGCATTTCATTTGTAAGGCGCAATTGTGTAGATCAAATACCGCAAAGGAAAAATAATCAAATAGACAGCCTTTTCATCGAAAATCCCGTGCAATTCAACTGATTTCATGCTGAAACATTCAATTAAGTGAAACTTGATGTTTTGTCAACCCGAGTACCGTTACTGTAAGAATTTTCATAATTGCGAGAGAAAAAAAAGTTTATTATCTCATAAACGATCATTTCACCGAAAGAAAAAAAAATCAATTCGCATCACGGGAGCAATTTTACATACAATATTTTTCCTTTTCATAAAAGTGTACTGCAAGGGCATATGATATCTGCTTAGTCATTTTTAGTGTTACTCCTGATTGCAGTTGCGCTATTAGGAAAAAATACTGCGGTAACAATTTAAAGCATTACTTACTGTTCTAGCAGCAACTGTAGGTCTATATTTGGGAACTTTGATCGCATTGCTTATTCGATATTATAAGGAGCTTCACTTGCGTACAATTCACTCAGTTTCAGGCAAAATTTCAATTTGGTGTAATAAAAATAAGACTAGTGCGGGTGGGGTTCGAACCCACGCGGACATACGTCCATTGGAACTTAAGTCCAACGCCTTAACCACTCGGCCACCACACTGTTACAGATGGGGATCTTAAATGGTTACATGAATCTATAGCTACTTATCACAATGTTCGCATTTCATTTGTAAGGCGCAATTGTGTAGATCAAATACCGCAAAGGAAAAATAATCAAATAGACAGCCTTTTCATCGAAAATCCCGTGCAATTCAACTGATTTCATGCTGAAACATTCAATTAAGTGAAACTTGATGTTTTGTCAACCCGAGTACCGTTACTGTAAGAATTTTCATAATTGCGAGAGAAAAAAAAGTTTATTATCTCATAAACGATCATTTCACCGAAAGAAAAAAAAAATCAATTCGCATCACGGGAGCAATTTTACATACAATATTTTTCCTTTTCATAAAAGTGTACTGCAAGGGCATATGATATCTGCTTAGTCATTTTTAGTGTTACTCCTGATTGCAGTTGCGCTATTAGGAAAAAATACTGCGGTAACAATTTAAAGCATTACTTACTGTTCTAGCAGCAACTGTAGGTCTATATTTGGGAACTTTGATCGCATTGCTTATTCGATATTATAAGGAGCTTCACTTGCGTACAATTCACTCAGTTTCAGGCAAAATTTCAATTTGGTGTAATAAAAATAAGACTAGTGCGGGTGGGGTTCGAACCCACGCGGACATACGTCCATTGGAACTTAAGTCCAACGCCTTAACCACTCGGCCACCACACTGTTACAGATGGGGATCTTAAATGGTTACATGAATCTATAGCTACTTATCACAATGTTCGCATTTCATTTGTAAGGCGCAATTGTGTAGATCAAATACCGCAAAGGAAAAATAATCAAATAGACAGCCTTTTCATCGAAAATCCCGTGCAATTCAACTGATTTCATGCTGAAACATTCAATTAAGTGAAACTTGATGTTTTGTCAACCCGAGTACCGTTACTGTAAGAATTTTCATAATTGCGAGAGAAAAAAAAGTTTATTATCTCATAAACGATCATTTCACCGAAAGAAAAAAAAAATCAATTCGCATCACGGGAGCAATTTTACATACAATATTTTTCCTTTTCATAAAAGTGTACTGCAAGGGCATATGATATCTGCTTAGTCATTTTTAGTGTTACTCCTGATTGCAGTTGCGCTATTAGGAAAAAATACTGCGGTAACAATTTAAAGCATTACTTACTGTTCTAGCAGCAACTGTAGGTCTATATTTGGGAACTTTGATCGCATTGCTTATTCGATATTATAAGGAGCTTCACTTGCGTACAATTCACTCAGTTTCAGGCAAAATTTCAATTTGGTGTAATAAAAATAAGACTAGTGCGGGTGGGGTTCGAACCCACGCGGACATACGTCCATTGGAACTTAAGTCCAACGCCTTAACCACTCGGCCACCACACTGTTACAGATGGGGATCTTAAATGGTTACATGAATCTATAGCTACTTATCACAATGTTCGCATTTCATTTGTATGGCGCAATTGTGTAGATCAAATACCGCAAAGGAAAAATAATCAAATAGACAGCCTTTTCATCGAAAATCCCGTGCAATTCAACTGATTTCATGCTGAAACATTCAATTAAGTGAAACTTGATGTTTTGTCAACCCGAGTACCGTTACTGTAAGAATTTTCATAATTGCGAGAGAAAAAAAAGTTTATTATCTCATAAACGATCATTTCACCGAAAGAAAAAAAAAATCAATTCGCATCACGGGAGCAATTTTACATACAATATTTTTCCTTTTCATAAAAGTGTACTGCAAGGGCATATGATATCTGCTTAGTCATTTTTAGTGTTACTCCTGATTGCAGTTGCGCTATTAGGAAAAAATACTGCGGTAACAATTTAAAGCATTACTTACTGTTCTAGCAGCAACTGTAGGTCTATATTTGGGAACTTTGATCGCATTGCTTATTCGATATTATAAGGAGCTTCACTTGCGTACAATTCACTCAGTTTCAGGCAAAATTTCAATTTGGTGTAATAAAAATAAGACTAGTGCGGGTGGGGTTCGAACCCACGCGGACATACGTCCATTGGAACTTAAGTCCAACGCCTTAACCACTCGGCCACCACACTGTTACAGATGGGGATCTTAAATGGTTACATGAATCTATAGCTACTTATCACAATGTTCGCATTTCATTTGTAAGGCGCAATTGTGTAGATCAAATACCGCAAAGGAAAAATAATCAAATAGACAGCCTTTTCATCGAAAATCCCGTGCAATTCAACTGATTTCATGCTGAAACATTCAATTAAGTGAAACTTGATGTTTTGTCAACCCGAGTACCGTTACTGTAAGAATTTTCATAATTGCGAGAGAAAAAAAAGTTTATTATCTCATAAACGATCATTTCACCGAAAGAAAAAAAAAATCAATTCGCATCACGGGAGCAATTTTACATACAATATTTTTCCTTTTCATAAAAGTGTACTGCAAGGGCATATGATATCTGCTTAGTCATTTTTAGTGTTACTCCTGATTGCAGTTGCGCTATTAGGAAAAAATACTGCGGTAACAATTTAAAGCATTACTTACTGTTCTAGCAGCAACTGTAGGTCTATATTTGGGAACTTTGATCGCATTGCTTATTCGATATTATAAGGAGCTTCACTTGCGTACAATTCACTCAGTTTCAGGCAAAATTTCAATTTGGTGTAATAAAAATAAGACTAGTGCGGGTGGGGTTCGAACCCACGCGGACATACGTCCATTGGAACTTAAGTCCAACGCCTTAACCACTCGGCCACCACACTGTTACAGATGGGGATCTTAAATGGTTACATGAATCTATAGCTACTTATCACAATGTTCGCATTTCATTTGTAAGGCGCAATTGTGTAGATCAAATACCGCAAAGGAAAAATAATCAAATAGACAGCCTTTTCATCGAAAATCCCGTGCAATTCAACTGATTTCATGCTGAAACATTCAATTAAGTGAAACTTGATGTTTTGTCAACCCGAGTACCGTTACTGTAAGAATTTTCATAATTGCGAGAGAAAAAAAAGTTTATTATCTCATAAACGATCATTTCACCGAAAGAAAAAAAAAATCAATTCGCATCACGGGAGCAATTTTACATACAATATTTTTCCTTTTCATAAAAGTGTACTGCAAGGGCATATGATATCTGCTTAGTCATTTTTAGTGTTACTCCTGATTGCAGTTGCGCTATTAGGAAAAAATACTGCGGTAACAATTTAAAGCATTACTTACTGTTCTAGCAGCAACTGTAGGTCTATATTTGGGAACTTTGATCGCATTGCTTATTCGATATTATAAGGAGCTTCACTTGCGTACAATTCACTCAGTTTCAGGCAAAATTTCAATTTGGTGTAATAAAAATAAGACTAGTGCGGGTGGGGTTCGAACCCACGCGGACATACGTCCATTGGAACTTAAGTCCAACGCCTTAACCACTCGGCCACCACACTGTTACAGATGGGGATCTTAAATGGTTACATGAATCTATAGCTACTTATCACAATGTTCGCATTTCATTTGTAAGGCGCAATTGTGTAGATCAAATACCGCAAAGGAAAAATAATCAAATAGACAGCCTTTTCATCGAAAATCCCGTGCAATTCAACTGATTTCATGCTGAAACATTCAATTAAGTGAAACTTGATGTTTTGTCAACCCGAGTACCGTTACTGTAAGAATTTTCATAATTGCGAGAGAAAAAAAAGTTTATTATCTCATAAACGATCATTTCACCGAAAGAAAAAAAAAATCAATTCGCATCACGGGAGCAATTTTACATACAATATTTTTCCTTTTCATAAAAGTGTACTGCAAGGGCATATGATATCTGCTTAGTCATTTTTAGTGTTACTCCTGATTGCAGTTGCGCTATTAGGAAAAAATACTGCGGTAACAATTTAAAGCATTACTTACTGTTCTAGCAGCAACTGTAGGTCTATATTTGGGAACTTTGATCGCATTGCTTATTCGATATTATAAGGAGCTTCACTTGCGTACAATTCACTCAGTTTCAGGCAAAATTTCAATTTGGTGTAATAAAAATAAGACTAGTGCGGGTGGGGTTCGAACCCACGCGGACATACGTCCATTGGAACTTAAGTCCAACGCCTTAACCACTCGGCCACCACACTGTTACAGATGGGGATCTTAAATGGTTACATGAATCTATAGCTACTTATCACAATGTTCGCATTTCATTTGTAAGGCGCAATTGTGTAGATCAAATACCGCAAAGGAAAAATAATCAAATAGACAGCCTTTTCATCGAAAATCCCGTGCAATTCAACTGATTTCATGCTGAAACATTCAATTAAGTGAAACTTGATGTTTTGTCAACCCGAGTACCGTTACTGTAAGAATTTTCATAATTGCGAGAGAAAAAAAAGTTTATTATCTCATAAACGATCATTTCACCGAAAGAAAAAAAAAATCAATTCGCATCACGGGAGCAATTTTACATACAATATTTTTCCTTTTCATAAAAGTGTACTGCAAGGGCATATGATATCTGCTTAGTCATTTTTAGTGTTACTCCTGATTGCAGTTGCGCTATTAGGAAAAAATACTGCGGTAACAATTTAAAGCATTACTTACTGTTCTAGCAGCAACTGTAGGTCTATATTTGGGAACTTTGATCGCATTGCTTATTCGATATTATAAGGAGCTTCACTTGCGTACAATTCACTCAGTTTCAGGCAAAATTTCAATTTGGTGTAATAAAAATAAGACTAGTGCGGGTGGGGTTCGAACCCACGCGGACATACGTCCATTGGAACTTAAGTCCAACGCCTTAACCACTCGGCCACCACACTGTTACAGATGGGGATCTTAAATGGTTACATGAATCTATAGCTACTTATCACAATGTTCGCATTTCATTTGTAAGGCGCAATTGTGTAGATCAAATACCGCAAAGGAAAAATAATCAAATAGACAGCCTTTTCATCGAAAATCCCGTGCAATTCAACTGATTTCATGCTGAAACATTCAATTAAGTGAAACTTGATGTTTTGTCAACCCGAGTACCGTTACTGTAAGAATTTTCATAATTGCGAGAGAAAAAAAAGTTTATTATCTCATAAACGATCATTTCACCGAAAGAAAAAAAAAATCAATTCGCATCACGGGAGCAATTTTACATACAATATTTTTCCTTTTCATAAAAGTGTACTGCAAGGGCATATGATATCTGCTTAGTCATTTTTAGTGTTACTCCTGATTGCAGTTGCGCTATTAGGAAAAAATACTGCGGTAACAATTTAAAGCATTACTTACTGTTCTAGCAGCAACTGTAGGTCTATATTTGGGAACTTTGATCGCATTGCTTATTCGATATTATAAGGAGCTTCACTTGCGTACAATTCACTCAGTTTCAGGCAAAATTTCAATTTGGTGTAATAAAAATAAGACTAGTGCGGGTGGGGTTCGAACCCACGCGGACATACGTCCATTGGAACTTAAGTCCAACGCCTTAACCACTCGGCCACCACACTGTTACAGATGGGGATCTTAAATGGTTACATGAATCTATAGCTACTTATCACAATGTTCGCATTTCATTTGTAAGGCGCAATTGTGTAGATCAAATACCGCAAAGGAAAAATAATCAAATAGACAGCCTTTTCATCGAAAATCCCGTGCAATTCAACTGATTTCATGCTGAAACATTCAATTAAGTGAAACTTGATGTTTTGTCAACCCGAGTACCGTTACTGTAAGAATTTTCATAATTGCGAGAGAAAAAAAAGTTTATTATCTCATAAACGATCATTTCACCGAAAGAAAAAAAAAATCAATTCGCATCACGGGAGCAATTTTACATACAATATTTTTCCTTTTCATAAAAGTGTACTGCAAGGGCATATGATATCTGCTTAGTCATTTTTAGTGTTACTCCTGATTGCAGTTGCGCTATTAGGAAAAAATACTGCGGTAACAATTTAAAGCATTACTTACTGTTCTAGCAGCAACTGTAGGTCTATATTTGGGAACTTTGATCGCATTGCTTATTCGATATTATAAGGAGCTTCACTTGCGTACAATTCACTCAGTTTCAGGCAAAATTTCAATTTGGTGTAATCTCATAAACGATCATTTCACCGAAAGAAAAAAAAAATCAATTCGCATCACGGGAGCAATTTTACATACAATATTTTTCCTTTTCATAAAAGTGTACTGCAAGGGCATATGATATCTGCTTAGTCATTTTTAGTGTTACTCCTGATTGCAGTTGCGCTATTAGGAAAAAATACTGCGGTAACAATTTAAAGCATTACTTACTGTTCTAGCAGCAACTGTAGGTCTATATTTGGGAACTTTGATCGCATTGCTTATTCGATATTATAAGGAGCTTCACTTGCGTACAATTCACTCAGTTTCAGGCAAAATTTCAATTTGGTGTAATAAAAATAAGACTAGTGCGGGTGGGGTTCGAACCCACGCGGACATACGTCCATTGGAACTTAAGTCCAACGCCTTAACCACTCGGCCACCACACTGTTACAGATGGGGATCTTAAATGGTTACATGAATCTATAGCTACTTATCACAATGTTCGCATTTCATTTGTAAGGCGCAATTGTGTAGATCAAATACCGCAAAGGAAAAATAATCAAATAGACAGCCTTTTCATCGAAAATCCCGTGCAATTCAACTGATTTCATGCTGAAACATTCAATTAAGTGAAACTTGATGTTTTGTCAACCCGAGTACCGTTACTGTAAGAATTTTCATAATTGCGAGAGAAAAAAAAGTTTATTATCTCATAAACGATCATTTCACCGAAAGAAAAAAAAATCAATTCGCATCACGGGAGCAATTTTACATACAATATTTTTCCTTTTCATAAAAGTGTACTGCAAGGGCATATGATATCTGCTTAGTCATTTTTAGTGTTACTCCTGATTGCAGTTGCGCTATTAGGAAAAAATACTGCGGTAACAATTTAAAGCATTACTTACTGTTCTAGCAGCAACTGTAGGTCTATATTTGGGAACTTTGATCGCATTGCTTATTCGATATTATAAGGAGCTTCACTTGCGTACAATTCACTCAGTTTCAGGCAAAATTTCAATTTGGTGTAATAAAAATAAGACTAGTGCGGGTGGGGTTCGAACCCACGCGGACATACGTCCATTGGAACTTAAGTCCAACGCCTTAACCACTCGGCCACCACACTGTTACAGATGGGGATCTTAAATGGTTACATGAATCTATAGCTACTTATCACAATGTTCGCATTTCATTTGTAAGGCGCAATTGTGTAGATCAAATACCGCAAAGGAAAAATAATCAAATAGACAGCCTTTTCATCGAAAATCCCGTGCAATTCAACTGATTTCATGCTGAAACATTCAATTAAGTGAAACTTGATGTTTTGTCAACCCGAGTACCGTTACTGTAAGAATTTTCATAATTGCGAGAGAAAAAAAAGTTTATTATCTCATAAACGATCATTTCACCGAAAGAAAAAAAAAAATCAATTCGCATCACGGGAGCAATTTTACATACAATATTTTTCCTTTTCATAAAAGTGTACTGCAAGGGCATATGATATCTGCTTAGTCATTTTTAGTGTTACTCCTGATTGCAGTTGCGCTATTAGGAAAAAATACTGCGGTAACAATTTAAAGCATTACTTACTGTTCTAGCAGCAACTGTAGGTCTATATTTGGGAACTTTGATCGCATTGCTTATTCGATATTATAAGGAGCTTCACTTGCGTACAATTCACTCAGTTTCAGGCAAAATTTCAATTTGGTGTAATAAAAATAAGACTAGTGCGGGTGGGGTTCGAACCCACGCGGACATACGTCCATTGGAACTTAAGTCCAACGCCTTAACCACTCGGCCACCACACTGTTACAGATGGGGATCTTAAATGGTTACATGAATCTATAGCTACTTATCACAATGTTCGCATTTCATTTGTAAGGCGCAATTGTGTAGATCAAATACCGCAAAGGAAAAATAATCAAATAGACAGCCTTTTCATCGAAAATCCCGTGCAATTCAACTGATTTCATGCTGAAACATTCAATTAAGTGAAACTTGATGTTTTGTCAACCCGAGTACCGTTACTGTAAGAATTTTCATAATTGCGAGAGAAAAAAAAGTTTATTATCTCATAAACGATCATTTCACCGAAAGAAAAAAAAAATCAATTCGCATCACGGGAGCAATTTTACATACAATATTTTTCCTTTTCATAAAAGTGTACTGCAAGGGCATATGATATCTGCTTAGTCATTTTTAGTGTTACTCCTGATTGCAGTTGCGCTATTAGGAAAAAATACTGCGGTAACAATTTAAAGCATTACTTACTGTTCTAGCAGCAACTGTAGGTCTATATTTGGGAACTTTGATCGCATTGCTTATTCGATATTATAAGGAGCTTCACTTGCGTACAATTCACTCAGTTTCAGGCAAAATTTCAATTTGGTGTAATAAAAATAAGACTAGTGCGGGTGGGGTTCGAACCCACGCGGACATACGTCCATTGGAACTTAAGTCCAACGCCTTAACCACTCGGCCACCACACTGTTACAGATGGGGATCTTAAATGGTTACATGAATCTATAGCTACTTATCACAATGTTCGCATTTCATGTGTAAGGCGCAATTGTGTAGATCAAATACCGCAAAGGAAAAATAATCAAATAGACAGCCTTTTCATCGAAAATCCCGTGCAATTCAACTGATTTCATGCTGAAACATTCAATTAAGTGAAACTTGATGTTTTGTCAACCCGAGTACCGTTACTGTAAGAATTTTCATAATTGCGAGAGAAAAAAAAGTTTATTATCTCATAAACGATCATTTCACCGAAAGAAAAAAAAAATCAATTCGCATCACGGGAGCAATTTTACATACAATATTTTTCCTTTTCATAAAAGTGTACTGCAAGGGCATATGATATCTGCTTAGTCATTTTTAGTGTTACTCCTGATTGCAGTTGCGCTATTAGGAAAAAATACTGCGGTAACAATTTAAAGCATTACTTACTGTTCTAGCAGCAACTGTAGGTCTATATTTGGGAACTTTGATCGCATTGCTTATTCGATATTATAAGGAGCTTCACTTGCGTACAATTCACTCAGTTTCAGGCAAAATTTCAATTTGGTGTAATAAAAATAAGACTAGTGCGGGTGGGGTTCGAACCCACGCGGACATACGTCCATTGGAACTTAAGTCCAACGCCTTAACCACTCGGCCACCACACTGTTACAGATGGGGATCTTAAATGGTTACATGAATCTATAGCTACTTATCACAATGTTCGCATTTCATTTGTAAGGCGCAATTGTGTAGATCAAATACCGCAAAGGAAAAATAATCAAATAGACAGCCTTTTCATCGAAAATCCCGTGCAATTCAACTGATTTCATGCTGAAACATTCAATTAAGTGAAACTTGATGTTTTGTCAACCCGAGTACCGTTACTGTAAGAATTTTCATAATTGCGAGAGAAAAAAAAGTTTATTATCTCATAAACGATCATTTCACCGAAAGAAAAAAAAAATCAATTCGCATCACGGGAGCAATTTTACATACAATATTTTTCCTTTTCATAAAAGTGTACTGCAAGGGCATATGATATCTGCTTAGTCATTTTTAGTGTTACTCCTGATTGCAGTTGCGCTATTAGGAAAAAATACTGCGGTAACAATTTAAAGCATTACTTACTGTTCTAGCAGCAACTGTAGGTCTATATTTGGGAACTTTGATCGCATTGCTTATTCGATATTATAAGGAGCTTCACTTGCGTACAATTCACTCAGTTTCAGGCAAAATTTCAATTTGGTGTAATAAAAATAAGACTAGTGCGGGTGGGGTTCGAACCCACGCGGACATACGTCCATTGGAACTTAAGTCCAACGCCTTAACCACTCGGCCACCACACTGTTACAGATGGGGATCTTAAATGGTTACATGAATCTATAGCTACTTATCACAATGTTCGCATTTCATGTGTAAGGCGCAATTGTGTAGATCAAATACCGCAAAGGAAAAATAATCAAATAGACAGCCTTTTCATCGAAAATCCCGTGCAATTCAACTGATTTCATGCTGAAACATTCAATTAAGTGAAACTTGATGTTTTGTCAACCCGAGTACCGTTACTGTAAGAATTTTCATAATTGCGAGAGAAAAAAAAGTTTATTATCTCATAAACGATCATTTCACCGAAAGAAAAAAAAAATCAATTCGCATCACGGGAGCAATTTTACATACAATATTTTTCCTTTTCATAAAAGTGTACTGCAAGGGCATATGATATCTGCTTAGTCATTTTTAGTGTTACTCCTGATTGCAGTTGCGCTATTAGGAAAAAATACTGCGGTAACAATTTAAAGCATTACTTACTGTTCTAGCAGCAACTGTAGGTCTATATTTGGGAACTTTGATCGCATTGCTTATTCGATATTATAAGGAGCTTCACTTGCGTACAATTCACTCAGTTTCAGGCAAAATTTCAATTTGGTGTAATAAAAATAAGACTAGTGCGGGTGGGGTTCGAACCCACGCGGACATACGTCCATTGGAACTTAAGTCCAACGCCTTAACCACTCGGCCACCACACTGTTACAGATGGGGATCTTAAATGGTTACATGAATCTATAGCTACTTATCACAATGTTCGCATTTCATTTGTAAGGCGCAATTGTGTAGATCAAATACCGCAAAGGAAAAATAATCAAATAGACAGCCTTTTCATCGAAAATCCCGTGCAATTCAACTGATTTCATGCTGAAACATTCAATTAAGTGAAACTTGATGTTTTGTCAACCCGAGTACCGTTACTGTAAGAATTTTCATAATTGCGAGAGAAAAAAAAGTTTATTATCTCATAAACGATCATTTCACCGAAAGAAAAAAAAAATCAATTCGCATCACGGGAGCAATTTTACATACAATATTTTTCCTTTTCATAAAAGTGTACTGCAAGGGCATATGATATCTGCTTAGTCATTTTTAGTGTTACTCCTGATTGCAGTTGCGCTATTAGGAAAAAATACTGCGGTAACAATTTAAAGCATTACTTACTGTTCTAGCAGCAACTGTAGGTCTATATTTGGGAACTTTGATCGCATTGCTTATTCGATATTATAAGGAGCTTCACTTGCGTACAATTCACTCAGTTTCAGGCAAAATTTCAATTTGGTGTAATAAAAATAAGACTAGTGCGGGTGGGGTTCGAACCCACGCGGACATACGTCCATTGGAACTTAAGTCCAACGCCTTAACCACTCGGCCACCACACTGTTACAGATGGGGATCTTAAATGGTTACATGAATCTATAGCTACTTATCACAATGTTCGCATTTCATTTGTAAGGCGCAATTGTGTAGATCAAATACCGCAAAGGAAAAATAATCAAATAGACAGCCTTTTCATCGAAAATCCCGTGCAATTCAACTGATTTCATGCTGAAACATTCAATTAAGTGAAACTTGATGTTTTGTCAACCCGAGTACCGTTACTGTAAGAATTTTCATAATTGCGAGAGAAAAAAAAGTTTATTATCTCATAAACGATCATTTCACCGAAAGAAAAAAAAAATCAATTCGCATCACGGGAGCAATTTTACATACAATATTTTTCCTTTTCATAAAAGTGTACTGCAAGGGCATATGATATCTGCTTAGTCATTTTTAGTGTTACTCCTGATTGCAGTTGCGCTATTAGGAAAAAATACTGCGGTAACAATTTAAAGCATTACTTACTGTTCTAGCAGCAACTGTAGGTCTATATTTGGGAACTTTGATCGCATTGCTTATTCGATATTATAAGGAGCTTCACTTGCGTACAATTCACTCAGTTTCAGGCAAAATTTCAATTTGGTGTAATAAAAATAAGACTAGTGCGGGTGGGGTTCGAACCCACGCGGACATACGTCCATTGGAACTTAAGTCCAACGCCTTAACCACTCGGCCACCACACTGTTACAGATGGGGATCTTAAATGGTTACATGAATCTATAGCTACTTATCACAATGTTCGCATTTCATTTGTAAGGCGCAATTGTGTAGATCAAATACCGCAAAGGAAAAATAATCAAATAGACAGCCTTTTCATCGAAAATCCCGTGCAATTCAACTGATTTCATGCTGAAACATTCAATTAAGTGAAACTTGATGTTTTGTCAACCCGAGTACCGTTACTGTAAGAATTTTCATAATTGCGAGAGAAAAAAAAGTTTATTATCTCATAAACGATCATTTCACCGAAAGAAAAAAAAAATCAATTCGCATCACGGGAGCAATTTTACATACAATATTTTTCCTTTTCATAAAAGTGTACTGCAAGGGCATATGATATCTGCTTAGTCATTTTTAGTGTTACTCCTGATTGCAGTTGCGCTATTAGGAAAAAATACTGCGGTAACAATTTAAAGCATTACTTACTGTTCTAGCAGCAACTGTAGGTCTATATTTGGGAACTTTGATCGCATTGCTTATTCGATATTATAAGGAGCTTCACTTGCGTACAATTCACTCAGTTTCAGGCAAAATTTCAATTTGGTGTAATAAAAATAAGACTAGTGCGGGTGGGGTTCGAACCCACGCGGACATACGTCCATTGGAACTTAAGTCCAACGCCTTAACCACTCGGCCACCACACTGTTACAGATGGGGATCTTAAATGGTTACATGAATCTATAGCTACTTATCACAATGTTCGCATTTCATTTGTAAGGCGCAATTGTGTAGATCAAATACCGCAAAGGAAAAATAATCAAATAGACAGCCTTTTCATCGAAAATCCCGTGCAATTCAACTGATTTCATGCTGAAACATTCAATTAAGTGAAACTTGATGTTTTGTCAACCCGAGTACCGTTACTGTAAGAATTTTCATAATTGCGAGAGAAAAAAAAGTTTATTATCTCATAAACGATCATTTCACCGAAAGAAAAAAAAAATCAATTCGCATCACGGGAGCAATTTTACATACAATATTTTTCCTTTTCATAAAAGTGTACTGCAAGGGCATATGATATCTGCTTAGTCATTTTTAGTGTTACTCCTGATTGCAGTTGCGCTATTAGGAAAAAATACTGCGGTAACAATTTAAAGCATTACTTACTGTTCTAGCAGCAACTGTAGGTCTATATTTGGGAACTTTGATCGCATTGCTTATTCGATATTATAAGGAGCTTCACTTGCGTACAATTCACTCAGTTTCAGGCAAAATTTCAATTTGGTGTAATAAAAATAAGACTAGTGCGGGTGGGGTTCGAACCCACGCGGACATACGTCCATTGGAACTTAAGTCCAACGCCTTAACCACTCGGCCACCACACTGTTACAGATGGGGATCTTAAATGGTTACATGAATCTATAGCTACTTATCACAATGTTCGCATTTCATTTGTAAGGCGCAATTGTGTAGATCAAATACCGCAAAGGAAAAATAATCAAATAGACAGCCTTTTCATCGAAAATCCCGTGCAATTCAACTGATTTCATGCTGAAACATTCAATTAAGTGAAACTTGATGTTTTGTCAACCCGAGTACCGTTACTGTAAGAATTTTCATAATTGCGAGAGAAAAAAAAGTTTATTATCTCATAAACGATCATTTCACCGAAAGAAAAAAAAAATCAATTCGCATCACGGGAGCAATTTTACATACAATATTTTTCCTTTTCATAAAAGTGTACTGCAAGGGCATATGATATCTGCTTAGTCATTTTTAGTGTTACTCCTGATTGCAGTTGCGCTATTAGGAAAAAATACTGCGGTAACAATTTAAAGCATTACTTACTGTTCTAGCAGCAACTGTAGGTCTATATTTGGGAACTTTGATCGCATTGCTTATTCGATATTATAAGGAGCTTCACTTGCGTACAATTCACTCAGTTTCAGGCAAAATTTCAATTTGGTGTAATAAAAATAAGACTAGTGCGGGTGGGGTTCGAACCCACGCGGACATACGTCCATTGGAACTTAAGTCCAACGCCTTAACCACTCGGCCACCACACTGTTACAGATGGGGATCTTAAATGGTTACATGAATCTATAGCTACTTATCACAATGTTCGCATTTCATTTGTAAGGCGCAATTGTGTAGATCAAATACCGCAAAGGAAAAATAATCAAATAGACAGCCTTTTCATCGAAAATCCCGTGCAATTCAACTGATTTCATGCTGAAACATTCAATTAAGTGAAACTTGATGTTTTGTCAACCCGAGTACCGTTACTGTAAGAATTTTCATAATTGCGAGAGAAAAAAAAGTTTATTATCTCATAAACGATCATTTCACCGAAAGAAAAAAAAAATCAATTCGCATCACGGGAGCAATTTTACATACAATATTTTTCCTTTTCATAAAAGTGTACTGCAAGGGCATATGATATCTGCTTAGTCATTTTTAGTGTTACTCCTGATTGCAGTTGCGCTATTAGGAAAAAATACTGCGGTAACAATTTAAAGCATTACTTACTGTTCTAGCAGCAACTGTAGGTCTATATTTGGGAACTTTGATCGCATTGCTTATTCGATATTATAAGGAGCTTCACTTGCGTACAATTCACTCAGTTTCAGGCAAAATTTCAATTTGGTGTAATAAAAATAAGACTAGTGCGGGTGGGGTTCGAACCCACGCGGACATACGTCCATTGGAACTTAAGTCCAACGCCTTAACCACTCGGCCACCACACTGTTACAGATGGGGATCTTAAATGGTTACATGAATCTATAGCTACTTATCACAATGTTCGCATTTCATTTGTAAGGCGCAATTGTGTAGATCAAATACCGCAAAGGAAAAATAATCAAATAGACAGCCTTTTCATCGAAAATCCCGTGCAATTCAACTGATTTCATGCTGAAACATTCAATTAAGTGAAACTTGATGTTTTGTCAACCCGAGTACCGTTACTGTAAGAATTTTCATAATTGCGAGAGAAAAAAAAGTTTATTATCTCATAAACGATCATTTCACCGAAAGAAAAAAAAAATCAATTCGCATCACGGGAGCAATTTTACATACAATATTTTTCCTTTTCATAAAAGTGTACTGCAAGGGCATATGATATCTGCTTAGTCATTTTTAGTGTTACTCCTGATTGCAGTTGCGCTATTAGGAAAAAATACTGCGGTAACAATTTAAAGCATTACTTACTGTTCTAGCAGCAACTGTAGGTCTATATTTGGGAACTTTGATCGCATTGCTTATTCGATATTATAAGGAGCTTCACTTGCGTACAATTCACTCAGTTTCAGGCAAAATTTCAATTTGGTGTAATAAAAATAAGACTAGTGCGGGTGGGGTTCGAACCCACGCGGACATACGTCCATTGGAACTTAAGTCCAACGCCTTAACCACTCGGCCACCACACTGTTACAGATGGGGATCTTAAATGGTTACATGAATCTATAGCTACTTATCACAATGTTCGCATTTCATTTGTAAGGCGCAATTGTGTAGATCAAATACCGCAAAGGAAAAATAATCAAATAGACAGCCTTTTCATCGAAAATCCCGTGCAATTCAACTGATTTCATGCTGAAACATTCAATTAAGTGAAACTTGATGTTTTGTCAACCCGAGTACCGTTACTGTAAGAATTTTCATAATTGCGAGAGAAAAAAAAGTTTATTATCTCATAAACGATCATTTCACCGAAAGAAAAAAAAAATCAATTCGCATCACGGGAGCAATTTTACATACAATATTTTTCCTTTTCATAAAAGTGTACTGCAAGGGCATATGATATCTGCTTAGTCATTTTTAGTGTTACTCCTGATTGCAGTTGCGCTATTAGGAAAAAATACTGCGGTAACAATTAAAGCATTACTTACTGTTCTAGCAGCAACTGTAGGTCTATATTTGGGAACTTTGATCGCATTGCTTATTCGATATTATAAGGAGCTTCACTTGCGTACAATTCACTCAGTTTCAGGCAAAATTTCAATTTGGTGTAATAAAAATAAGACTAGTGCGGGTGGGGTTCGAACCCACGCGGACATACGTCCATTGGAACTTAAGTCCAACGCCTTAACCACTCGGCCACCACACTGTTACAGAAGGGGATCTTAAATGGTTACATGAATCTATAGCTACTTATCACAATGTTCGCATTTCATTTGTAAGGCGCAATTGTGTAGATCAAATACCGCAAAGGAAAAATAATCAAATAGACAGCCTTTTCATCGAAAATCCCGTGCAATTCAACTGATTTCATGCTGAAACATTCAATTAAGTGAAACTTGATGTTTTGTCAACCCGAGTACCGTTACTGTAAGAATTTTCATAATTGCGAGAGAAAAAAAAGTTTATTATCTCATAAACGATCATTTCACCGAAAGAAAAAAAAAATCAATTCGCATCACGGGAGCAATTTTACATACAATATTTTTCCTTTTCATAAAAGTGTACTGCAAGGGCATATGATATCTGCTTAGTCATTTTTAGTGTTACTCCTGATTGCAGTTGCGCTATTAGGAAAAAATACTGCGGTAACAATTTAAAGCATTACTTACTGTTCTAGCAGCAACTGTAGGTCTATATTTGGGAACTTTGATCGCATTGCTTATTCGATATTATAAGGAGCTTCACTTGCGTACAATTCACTCAGTTTCAGGCAAAATTTCAATTTGGTGTAATAAAAATAAGACTAGTGCGGGTGGGGTTCGAACCCACGCGGACATACGTCCATTGGAACTTAAGTCCAACGCCTTAACCACTCGGCCACCACACTGTTACAGATGGGGATCTTAAATGGTTACATGAATCTATAGCTACTTATCACAATGTTCGCATTTCATTTGTAAGGCGCAATTGTGTAGATCAAATACCGCAAAGGAAAAATAATCAAATAGACAGCCTTTTCATCGAAAATCCCGTGCAATTCAACTGATTTCATGCTGAAACATTCAATTAAGTGAAAGTTGATGTTTTGTCAACCCGAGTACCGTTACTGTAAGAATTTTCATAATTGCGAGAGAAAAAAAAGTTTATTATCTCATAAACGATCATTTCACCGAAAGAAAAAAAAAATCAATTCGCATCACGGGAGCAATTTTACATACAATATTTTTCCTTTTCATAAAAGTGTACTGCAAGGGCATATGATATCTGCTTAGTCATTTTTAGTGTTACTCCTGATTGCAGTTGCGCTATTAGGAAAAAATACTGCGGTAACAATTTAAAGCATTACTTACTGTTCTAGCAGCAACTGTAGGTCTATATTTGGGAACTTTGATCGCATTGCTTATTCGATATTATAAGGAGCTTCACTTGCGTACAATTCACTCAGTTTCAGGCAAAATTTCAATTTGGTGTAATAAAAATAAGACTAGTGCGGGTGGGGTTCGAACCCACGCGGACATACGTCCATTGGAACTTAAGTCCAACGCCTTAACCACTCGGCCACCACACTGTTACAGATGGGGATCTTAAATGGTTACATGAATCTATAGCTACTTATCACAATGTTCGCATTTCATTTGTAAGGCGCAATTGTGTAGATCAAATACCGCAAAGGAAAAATAATCAAATAGACAGCCTTTTCATCGAAAATCCCGTGCAATTCAACTGATTTCATGCTGAAACATTCAATTAAGTGAAACTTGATGTTTTGTCAACCCGAGTACCGTTACTGTAAGAATTTTCATAATTGAGAGAGAAAAAAAAGTTTATTATCTCATAAACGATCATTTCACCGAAAGAAAAAAAAAATCAATTCGCATCACGGGAGCAATTTAACATACAATATTTTTCCTTTTCATAAAAGTGTACTGCAAGGGCATATGATATCTGCTTAGTCATTTTTAGTGTTACTCCTGATTGCAGTTGCGCTATTAGGAAAAAATACTGCGGTAACAATTTAAAGCATTACTTACTGTTCTAGCAGCAACTGTAGGTCTATATTTGGGAACTTTGATCGCATTGCTTATTCGATATTATAAGGAGCTTCACTTGCGTACAATTCACTCAGTTTCAGGCAAAATTTCAATTTGGTGTAATAAAAATAAGACTAGTGCGGGTGGGGTTCGAACCCACGCGGACATACGTCCATTGGAACTTAAGTCCAACGCCTTAACCACTCGGCCACCACACTGTTACAGATGGGGATCTTAAATGGTTACATGAATCTATAGCTACTTATCACAATGTTCGCATTTCATTTGTAAGGCGCAATTGTGTAGATCAAATACCGCAAAGGAAAAATAATCAAATAGACAGCCTTTTCATCGAAAATCCCGTGCAATTCAACTGATTTCATGCTGAAACATTCAATTAAGTGAAACTTGATGTTTTGTCAACCCGAGTACCGTTACTGTAAGAATTTTCATAATTGCGAGAGAAAAAAAAGTTTATTATCTCATAAACGATCATTTCACCGAAAGAAAAAAAAAATCAATTCGCATCACGGGAGCAATTTTACATACAATATTTTTCCTTTTCATAAAAGTGTACTGCAAGGGCATATGATATCTGCTTAGTCATTTTTAGTGTTACTCCTGATTGCAGTTGCGCTATTAGGAAAAAATACTGCGGTAACAATTTAAAGCATTACTTACTGTTCTAGCAGCAACTGTAGGTCTATATTTGGGAACTTTGATCGCATTGCTTATTCGATATTATAAGGAGCTTCACTTGCGTACAATTCACTCAGTTTCAGGCAAAATTTCAATTTGGTGTAATAAAAATAAGACTAGTGCGGGTGGGGTTCGAACCCACGCGGACATACGTCCATTGGAACTTAAGTCCAACGCCTTAACCACTCGGCCACCACACTGTTACAGATGGGGATCTTAAATGGTTACATGAATCTATAGCTACTTATCACAATGTTCGCATTTCATTTGTAAGGCGCAATTGTGTAGATCAAATACCGCAAAGGAAAAATAATCAAATAGACAGCCTTTTCATCGAAAATCCCGTGCAATTCAACTGATTTCATGCTGAAACATTCAATTAAGTGAAACTTGATGTTTTGTCAACCCGAGTACCGTTACTGTAAGAATTTTCATAATTGCGAGAGAAAAAAAAGTTTATTATCTCATAAACGATCATTTCACCGAAAGAAAAAAAAAATCAATTCGCATCACGGGAGCAATTTTACATACAATATTTTTCCTTTTCATAAAAGTGTACTGCAAGGGCATATGATATCTGCTTAGTCATTTTTAGTGTTACTCCTGATTGCAGTTGCGCTATTAGGAAAAAATACTGCGGTAACAATTTAAAGCATTACTTACTGTTCTAGCAGCAACTGTAGGTCTATATTTGGGAACTTTGATCGCATTGCTTATTCGATATTATAAGGAGCTTCACTTGCGTACAATTCACTCAGTTTCAGGCAAAATTTCAATTTGGTGTAATAAAAATAAGACTAGTGCGGGTGGGGTTCGAACCCACGCGGACATACGTCCATTGGAACTTAAGTCCAACGCCTTAACCACTCGGCCACCACACTGTTACAGATGGGGATCTTAAATGGTTACATGAATCTATAGCTACTTATCACAATGTTCGCATTTCATTTGTAAGGCGCAATTGTGTAGATCAAATACCGCAAAGGAAAAATAATCAAATAGACAGCCTTTTCATCGAAAATCCCGTGCAATTCAACTGATTTCATGCTGAAACATTCAATTAAGTGAAACTTGATGTTTTGTCAACCCGAGTACCGTTACTGTAAGAATTTTCATAATTGCGAGAGAAAAAAAAGTTTATTATCTCATAAACGATCATTTCACCGAAAGAAAAAAAAAATCAATTCGCATCACGGGAGCAATTTTACATACAATATTTTTCCTTTTCATAAAAGTGTACTGCAAGGGCATATGATATCTGCTTAGTCATTTTTAGTGTTACTCCTGATTGCAGTTGCGCTATTAGGAAAAAATACTGCGGTAACAATTTAAAGCATTACTTACTGTTCTAGCAGCAACTGTAGGTCTATATTTGGGAACTTTGATCGCATTGCTTATTCGATATTATAAGGAGCTTCACTTGCGTACAATTCACTCAGTTTCAGGCAAAATTTCAATTTGGTGTAATAAAAATAAGACTAGTGCGGGTGGGGTTCGAACCCACGCGGACATACGTCCATTGGAACTTAAGTCCAACGCCTTAACCACTCGGCCACCACACTGTTACAGATGGGGATCTTAAATGGTTACATGAATCTATAGCTACTTATCACAATGTTCGCATTTCATTTGTAAGGCGCAATTGTGTAGATCAAATACCGCAAAGGAAAAATAATCAAATAGACAGCCTTTTCATCGAAAATCCCGTGCAATTCAACTGATTTCATGCTGAAACATTCAATTAAGTGAAACTTGATGTTTTGTCAACCCGAGTACCGTTACTGTAAGAATTTTCATAATTGCGAGAGAAAAAAAAGTTTATTATCTCATAAACGATCATTTCACCGAAAGAAAAAAAAAATCAATTCGCATCACGGGAGCAATTTTACATACAATATTTTTCCTTTTCATAAAAGTGTACTGCAAGGGCATATGATATCTGCTTAGTCATTTTTAGTGTTACTCCTGATTGCAGTTGCGCTATTAGGAAAAAATACTGCGGTAACAATTTAAAGCATTACTTACTGTTCTAGCAGCAACTGTAGGTCTATATTTGGGAACTTTGATCGCATTGCTTATTCGATATTATAAGGAGCTTCACTTGCGTACAATTCACTCAGTTTCAGGCAAAATTTCAATTTGGTGTAATAAAAATAAGACTAGTGCGGGTGGGGTTCGAACCCACGCGGACATACGTCCATTGGAACTTAAGTCCAACGCCTTAACCACTCGGCCACCACACTGTTACAGATGGGGATCTTAAATGGTTACATGAATCTATAGCTACTTATCACAATGTTCGCATTTCATTTGTAAGGCGCAATTGTGTAGATCAAATACCGCAAAGGAAAAATAATCAAATAGACAGCCTTTTCATCGAAAATCCCGTGCAATTCAACTGATTTCATGCTGAAACATTCAATTAAGTGAAACTTGATGTTTTGTCAACCCGAGTACCGTTACTGTAAGAATTTTCATAATTGCGAGAGAAAAAAAAGTTTATTATCTCATAAACGATCATTTCACCGAAAGAAAAAAAAAATCAATTCGCATCACGGGAGCAATTTTACATACAATATTTTTCCTTTTCATAAAAGTGTACTGCAAGGGCATATGATATCTGCTTAGTCATTTTTAGTGTTACTCCTGATTGCAGTTGCGCTATTAGGAAAAAATACTGCGGTAACAATTTAAAGCATTACTTACTGTTCTAGCAGCAACTGTAGGTCTATATTTGGGAACTTTGATCGCATTGCTTATTCGATATTATAAGGAGCTTCACTTGCGTACAATTCACTCAGTTTCAGGCAAAATTTCAATTTGGTGTAATAAAAATAAGACTAGTGCGGGTGGGGTTCGAACCCACGCGGACATACGTCCATTGGAACTTAAGTCCAACGCCTTAACCACTCGGCCACCACACTGTTACAGATGGGGATCTTAAATGGTTACATGAATCTATAGCTACTTATCACAATGTTCGCATTTCATTTGTAAGGCGCAATTGTGTAGATCAAATACCGCAAAGGAAAAATAATCAAATAGACAGCCTTTTCATCGAAAATCCCGTGCAATTCAACTGATTTCATGCTGAAACATTCAATTAAGTGAAACTTGATGTTTTGTCAACCCGAGTACCGTTACTGTAAGAATTTTCATAATTGCGAGAGAAAAAAAAGTTTATTATCTCATAAACGATCATTTCACCGAAAGAAAAAAAAAATCAATTCGCATCACGGGAGCAATTTTACATACAATATTTTTCCTTTTCATAAAAGTGTACTGCAAGGGCATATGATATCTGCTTAGTCATTTTTAGTGTTACTCCTGATTGCAGTTGCGCTATTAGGAAAAAATACTGCGGTAACAATTTAAAGCATTACTTACTGTTCTAGCAGCAACTGTAGGTCTATATTTGGGAACTTTGATCGCATTGCTTATTCGATATTATAAGGAGCTTCACTTGCGTACAATTCACTCAGTTTCAGGCAAAATTTCAATTTGGTGTAATAAAAATAAGACTAGTGCGGGTGGGGTTCGAACCCACGCGGACATACGTCCATTGGAACTTAAGTCCAACGCCTTAACCACTCGGCCACCACACTGTTACAGATGGGGATCTTAAATGGTTACATGAATCTATAGCTACTTATCACAATGTTCGCATTTCATTTGTAAGGCGCAATTGTGTAGATCAAATACCGCAAAGGAAAAATAATCAAATAGACAGCCTTTTCATCGAAAATCCCGTGCAATTCAACTGATTTCATGCTGAAACATTCAATTAAGTGAAACTTGATGTTTTGTCAACCCGAGTACCGTTACTGTAAGAATTTTCATAATTGCGAGAGAAAAAAAAGTTTATTATCTCATAAACGATCATTTCACCGAAAGAAAAAAAAAATCAATTCGCATCACGGGAGCAATTTTACATACAATATTTTTCCTTTTCATAAAAGTGTACTGCAAGGGCATATGATATCTGCTTAGTCATTTTTAGTGTTACTCCTGATTGCAGTTGCGCTATTAGGAAAAAATACTGCGGTAACAATTTAAAGCATTACTTACTGTTCTAGCAGCAACTGTAGGTCTATATTTGGGAACTTTGATCGCATTGCTTATTCGATATTATAAGGAGCTTCACTTGCGTACAATTCACTCAGTTTCAGGCAAAATTTCAATTTGGTGTAATAAAAATAAGACTAGTGCGGGTGGGGTTCGAACCCACGCGGACATACGTCCATTGGAACTTAAGTCCAACGCCTTAACCACTCGGCCACCACACTGTTACAGATGGGGATCTTAAATGGTTACATGAATCTATAGCTACTTATCACAATGTTCGCATTTCATTTGTAAGGCGCAATTGTGTAGATCAAATACCGCAAAGGAAAAATAATCAAATAGACAGCCTTTTCATCGAAAATCCCGTGCAATTCAACTGATTTCATGCTGAAACATTCAATTAAGTGAAACTTGATGTTTTGTCAACCCGAGTACCGTTACTGTAAGAATTTTCATAATTGCGAGAGAAAAAAAAGTTTATTATCTCATAAACGATCATTTCACCGAAAGAAAAAAAAAATCAATTCGCATCACGGGAGCAATTTTACATACAATATTTTTCCTTTTCATAAAAGTGTACTGCAAGGGCATATGATATCTGCTTAGTCATTTTTAGTGTTACTCCTGATTGCAGTTGCGCTATTAGGAAAAAATACTGCGGTAACAATTTAAAGCATTACTTACTGTTCTAGCAGCAACTGTAGGTCTATATTTGGGAACTTTGATCGCATTGCTTATTCGATATTATAAGGAGCTTCACTTGCGTACAATTCACTCAGTTTCAGGCAAAATTTCAATTTGGTGTAATAAAAATAAGACTAGTGCGGGTGGGGTTCGAACCCACGCGGACATACGTCCATTGGAACTTAAGTCCAACGCCTTAACCACTCGGCCACCACACTGTTACAGATGGGGATCTTAAATGGTTACATGAATCTATAGCTACTTATCACAATGTTCGCATTTCATTTGTAAGGCGCAATTGTGTAGATCAAATACCGCAAAGGAAAAATAATCAAATAGACAGCCTTTTCATCGAAAATCCCGTGCAATTCAACTGATTTCATGCTGAAACATTCAATTAAGTGAAACTTGATGTTTTGTCAACCCGAGTACCGTTACTGTAAGAATTTTCATAATTGCGAGAGAAAAAAAAGTTTATTATCTCATAAACGATCATTTCACCGAAAGAAAAAAAAAATCAATTCGCATCACGGGAGCAATTTTACATACAATATTTTTCCTTTTCATAAAAGTGTACTGCAAGGGCATATGATATCTGCTTAGTCATTTTTAGTGTTACTCCTGATTGCAGTTGCGCTATTAGGAAAAAATACTGCGGTAACAATTTAAAGCATTAACAGTCTCCGGGACAAGTTTGCAATTCCGCTGAGTGCAAAAGTTGTCACCTTAATTTTTGGAGTTAAGTCAAAACAAAGTTGATAACTTGGTTGGTATTGGTTCCCTGATATTTGTCCTAAAAAATTTTGGATCTAGCACCACTGTTGAAAAAGTTATGCCCCTTTTTTCAACAATTTCCTCAGAGGAAAAGTACTTTTCCTCAAGGGAAATCAAATTTCCCTGAAGGAAAAAGATTTTTCCTCAAGGGAAATTGTTTTTTCCTCAAGGGAAAAAGATTTCCCTTAGGGAATTTACTGCATAATTATTTCCTTTGAGGAAATTCTATTTCCTTTGAGGAAATTCTATTTCCTTAGAGGAAATTCTTTTCCTTTGAGGAAATTCTTTTTCCTTTGAGGAAATTTGCAGCTTCAAACTTTCCTTTGAGGAAATACTTTTTCCTGTGAGGAAATTTGTAGCTTCAAATTTTCCTTGGAGGAAATACTTTTTCCTGTGAGGAAATTTTTGACAAACACTTTTCCTTGGAGGAAAATTCAAGACAACAAATTTCCTCTAAGGAAATCATTGATCTTCAAATTTCCTCTAGGGAAATTTCTGAACATCAAATTTCCCTTAAGGAAATGTTTTTCCTCTATGGAAATTTCATAACAGTACAAACAGTATTAATATATTTTCTCCTAGACTGAATTATTGATACAAAAGATAATTAAAACTTTAATACTGTAATACAAATTTTCATGGTGAGTATTAAACATACAAAAACAAAAGGCTGACTGTTTAGCATGTTTAAGACAATACAATAATAAGCAAAATGCTATGAATATCATACCATTTGTGATGTTATTAATATTGTGCTCATATTTGCATATTAAATAAAAATAAACACTTTTCATGTCAAATTAACTTGTCTTCTGTTTCAGCTGCTGTGTATTCGACCCCCTACATAACAGTTCAGTGCATAAATAATTCAATCCACAAGACATCTTCCTTCAATTGGTTGAATAAATTTTGGCAACGTATGTTCTTCAAACATCTTCTTTGTATATTTGATATGATGGAGCCATGTACATGAATTGATAAAGCAGGTGTTTATTTCGACAACAAACATGACAAAGATACTATTTTTTTTCTTAATTTCTCCATAATCCATCAGTTAATATGAATGTAGGTTGTTACATTTTACACAATTGTGTTCTTTGATAGTACTCCATTTTGTTTATAGCAATTTTGTAGGATTTTTTCTATTTCTTTTTCCAGAAAAACACACAGTTGAGTTCATTTCACATTAATAATCCAATTAGCACATTATGTAGAAAAGTATTAACAATTAAGTTTCCTCTTCAGTATAGACCTGCAGGACCTGTTGATGATCATAAAAACCAAGATATCTGACCTATAAATACACAAAATAAAAAAAATATGTTATAAATGGAGAAAAAAACAGCAATATAAATAAGCTTATTTTATCATGTTTTAATGAACATTTTGAGAAACTTTCATTTGATATTCTTACTTGTCATGCTTATGAGTTCTCTTATTTCAGTGCTTTGTGTCCAAGATTTAATATTCGTTGTTTAGTGCCTTGCAGTGATATTTAAAGTTGAGCCACTTGCAATAGTTGTTATAGAATGTTCATATGTTGTGTTAATATTTGAACCACTGTCCTATATTATGGTCAGGTTGAGTGCTCACAGACATGAGGCCTAAATTAATATTTTGTTTGTTTCCCTAATCCCTATTCTGACAAGCCAGGTGTGGGTAGGTAGGTAGGTAAATAATTTTATTTTTCCCAAAAGCCTGAATATTATCTGATGATCCGGCAAGCCCGAAAATCAGAAATGAATAAAATAATATTTGGCTTAGTTTTGACAATAAAATTTTATGAGTAGGGCCATTTTTGCAGGGTCGGTCAGGATTGGAGAAACAAACAATATTTTATATTAGGCATGATTTTTTTTTATTAATTGTTATTGACTTTGAACATGTTGAACTAAATTGGATTGTTTAAATCTTTATATGTTGAGATCTTTAATGGATGACCTATAAAGGAAGTGTTTTCTCATTATTGAAGGCAGGCCCATGATTGGCCTTTAATTTCTTGCATCCGCTTCATTGAACTCTGGTGGATAAGTCACTCATTTACCATACCGCATTTTCTTATTTTTATATGAGTCATCATTCAAAGGCAATTTCTTTTATTACTGTAATTCAGAAATTATCGAAACTTTTTAGTAATGCGAATAATGTGACTGGGTGAGTATCGCAAAAATAAGAAATCATATTTTGATAACAGAAACATATATGTATATATATATATCATGTAACTATATAGATCTTTATGCAGATTTTTTTTGTAATCACAATAAGTTGTCCCTTCCCTGAAAAATCTGAATTTACAGTATATAGAAGTGGTCTTACCATTTAGGCCTTGTTGTATTCTGTTTATCTTGTTTTGCGCTCATTTCTATTGTAACTGTTTTTCATCATTTTTCTATATTTCTTGTCCTATAAAACATAAAAAGGGTAAAAACTATTATAAAACATCAGTTTGTGTTTTTCTTTATATTCAGTTATATTTAAAAAGAATGGAATATTTGTGCTATTTCATTTCACAAACTTTTTGTCAGTCATGACTTTCAAAGACTTTCACCCTGGTCAATAGTTTAAAAAACAAACATTCCCATACTTTTTCTTTGTGTTCGTACTAATTTTTCATTTGACAACAAAGACATGATTCAACTATTCTTCTAAAATTTGTTTCGCTTGACTACGTTAAACTCTGAAATATTGTTAACAGTATAATCTGTATGTGTCTCACTTGTCAAAATTTCAAATTAATATATAAATCAGATAAAAATGCTATGCATGGCTCAGCTTGATACAAACGTACAGGTTGAACCCAGAACAGTTGGGGCAAGTATGGACACAACATTCAAGCTCAATACAACTCTGAATTTTAAATTTGGATTGTGATTCAATAGTTGATGCAGCATAGGTTTCTGACACAGAATGAATGCGGTCCAAGTACTTAAAAATTTTAAATTGACAATTAACCTCTAAAATGGTCCAATATTCAAAATCTCAATACATGGTTAGATGCAGCATATCAACATGATCAAAGAACCCCAATAATTCATTTTTTGGTGAAATCAAATAAAGTTAAATTTTGGACCTTTTAGAACTCAATGTGGACCAATTTGATAATGGGTCAAAATATCAAAAATCTTAATGAATGGTTAGATTCAGCATATCAAAGAGCCCCATATAATCAATTTTTGTTGAAATCAAACAAAGTAAAATTTTGGACCCCGATTTGGATCAACTTGAATTTGGGCCCATAATAAAAAAATCTAAGTAAATATTCAGATTCAGCATATTAATCTGAACACCAAGGATTTAAATATTGTTAAAATCAAAATAAGTTTAATTTTGGACCCTTTGGACCTTAAGGTAGACCAATTTAAACAGGACCAAAAAACTAGGAATCTAAATACACAGTTAGATTTGGCATATCAAAGAACTCCAATAATTCAATTTTCTATAAAATCAAACAAAGTTTAATATTGGCCCCTATTGGCCCCTAATTCATGTAATTCCTAAACTCTGAACAAAACTCTGGTCACAAACCTTGTGTTTGAATTTCATAGATTTCTATTACTTGTACTAAAGTTATTAAGCGAAAACTAAATGTCCTGGGACAACGACGACTACATGATAAAATTGAGAATGGAAAAAGGGAATGTGTCAAAGAGACAACAACCTGACCATAGATTTGAGGGTTGGAATCCTTTTCTTTTACCGAGCAATGCATTTGAATGGGAGATATAGTTGGAACCCCTCTTTGCTCTTGGTTGGGACCCCCCTTTTAAAATGGCTGGATCCGCCCCTGAGAAGCATTATAGAAAAATCTATAAGCTTTAACTCAAAATAAGGATAATTTTATTTTTAAAGGGCAGGCACAGATCCAGAGGGGGGTTCAAGGGATTGGAACCCCCCTTTTTTTGGATAATCAATGCATTTGAATAGGGACATGTAATTGGACCCCCCCCCCTTTCCCCTTTTGTCCTGGGTTAGAATCCCACCCCCACCCCTTTTTAAAATGACTGGATCCGCCCCTTAAGGGTCTATAATTAAGTTTGACAACATCAGACGACATACTACTTTATCAAAAAAAAAATGCCACATTTCATCCAATTTAATTTCATCCCTTACTTGCTACATGTATTTCATCCATAATATTTAAAGAAATAAATTTGGGAGGAGTATGATTTTAATTCATTTGTAATTTGCAAGTTATTAACTATCCAAACTAGAGACCTAATAGAGTAGATATACTTGACTAATTTAAATCAAACTTGGGGTGACTGGGAACAAAGATTTAAGGGAATAGATGACAGTTTACCTACAATGACCTAGTTTCATAGCAATAGCATACATTAATAAAGACTACATGGTCATTCTTATGTTTAAACGTGGTTTAAACTTTGGGTGTTCATTTTTTAATGTTTAACATGTTTAAAGCTAACAATTTCAACTACATACATGTATCAAGATTTGATCCTACATTATTTAAATATTGAAAAAAATAGCTTTTTAAATTTAGATCTATATATCATGTATATAATTGTGAATGTCACATGGATGTATTTTAATGTAAAGCATCTGAAAAATCATTAGCCGTCTCATATTTATTTCAGTTCTTCAAAAGGCAAATTTATATGAGCTTATGCTGAAAATAGAGATTTCTTATTAAGGAGAAATCCCTGCCCCCCTTTTTGTGTGAAAAATTTTGTTGATTATATAGGGAATCACAGAAACATGACTGAGGCAAGCATCCCCCATCTGAACCCCCCCCCCCCCCCCATGAATATGTTTTTTTAGCTTGTGTAGGTGTAAGTCAGTAAGGAGGCAACCATTTGATTTGTAGGCCGGGTGAAAAATGTGATTAATCTTGCTTTGTAAACTTGTGCTATAAATAAAAATTACCAATCCATTAATAAATCCGTGAGCCCAATCTCATCCAGTGAAATAGATTATAGTCTGTTTTCGAAGTTATATGGAAGTAAGTTAGTAGTCCAGATAATTATGACGCAGTGCAAGGCATTTTTTCTAAGGAGAAGTGTAGAATGGGGGAATGGAACCAATAAATTGATCGGATCCGAAATGTTCTTCCCAGTAAAGGAGCACCTATTATTTTGTAGGTAATTATTATTAGTGTCGGTGGTCTCACAAGTAAATCAGAATGAATATTGCATGCACATTAAAATTAGCAGAGAAGAGACAATTATCAACTTGTGTATTATTCATTTTCTCGCAGTTATTTACGGTAAATCAGCTATATATAGACATAGGAAGATGTGGTGTATGTATATATATATATCCGAAAACAGGTGTTCGGTTCTAGTACTATAGTGGCTATAGTATATGACTTTTAAATAACAATTATCAATTATATCTGTATTCTGTGGCGGGTCGAAGGGGATGGAATCCGGGGTTGGCCTCCCCTAGCATTTTGTGAACAATCATTGCATAAATGATAATCTCGGGAATCCTCTCAAGTTCCTATATACAAGGTGATAGGACGTTCCGTTGGAATAGGTTACCTGTGCATCAGGAAAAGTTTTAAGGCATAGCGTGAAAAGGTAACCTATTCCAACGGAACCGAACGTCCTATCACCTTGTATATAGGAACCTTAAAAATATGTGAATAGGTCGGGAAAAACTCTCTTTTGACACTTAGGTATTGCACTGTTGCATTACACACCAATCAAAACGCAAACAATATGGGAAAAGATAACATTTTAACCTACACAATATATGAATAAGGTATACACTTTTGAAATCTAAATTATATGAAAAGGGTGGGGTAACCGTAGAAAACCAGCGGCAACGACACCCCTTATTTAATGGAGACATGTAGTTGGAACCCCCTTTATCATGGCTGGATCCGCCCATGATTTTACATGTAAATCAAGCCCCGGGTATTTGTTGGCATAACGGTAACCACGAAAGGGGGGGGGGCTAATTAAAAGCACGAGGAATTATAAATATACAATTCAACAGGGGTAGAGTGCATCGAGGAATGGGAATTAAAATTGTCTCTTCACGATGATCGAAAAAAGTATCTTGCACGTTATTTTCATCATCTTGTCTGAAACACTCTGAATAATGAGCTTCAAGGCGAAAACAAGGCATGTGAAATACTAATAACATACACTTCTTTTTTTATACGTTGTATGGACAAACCCATAAATCCCTCAACAAAAATTGCTTGATTCATGTCATATCAAATAAATTACAGCGCGGAAAGGTAACTTTAATTTAATATCAAAACTAAATTTTTGTTATATTTTTCAATAAATTTATAAATCTTAATTAGGCATGCGTTGCGTGAGTTCCATTTCATGAGACCTACACAGATTTCTATAAAACAAATCAAAAATTATAAATACAGTTTTTCAATTCTTTCCGGCATAGATTAAAAAAAAAATATGTATATAATCTATATACGATTTGGTTGAATTATTTCACTTCATTTTAATGATAAATCCTTTAGTTCTTAAATTTTTAATTAAAATGAATTTAACATTTTGATATCTAACGATAAACTTTTTAAATTGAAGTGACATGGTCAGTAACCTAATTAGTTGCATGGCTGATTACCATCTTACAGGTGACCCAGTAATTTTCCATATGACAGTAGCGTGTACCCTCGGGGTTATATCGGGGTGTGTATAACTTATTTTCTGGGGAACATCCTGTCCACGTGTAGTACTTAATAGCATATATTGCAACAGATGACATTAAACAAATTTTCTTTGTAGCATCGGAGGCAATTTCATGTTCGACCACACAAAATATTTCACAAAAAAGATATGATAAAATCAGAAGAAAAAGATAAAGAAATATTAACAAATAAAGGTGGAATTGAGTAAACGGGGATTCGTGTTTTTATGAGCTTATTTTCAGTGGACAACAACAAATGGAAGTTTTTAACGACCTTGTGTGACCTATAGTTGTTAATGTTTGTGTCATTTTGGTCTTTTGTGGATAGTTGTCTCATTGGCAATCATACCACATCTTTTTGACTGGCTATATACATGATATAATATATATAGCACTTACACGGTCGGTCCAGTGGACATCTTTCATACTAGATAACTTATACAGTAATTCTTTTTATACATATAAAAATTATTGTCCGATCTGATACACGTACCTATAATGTACAGAATTTTGAACAGCTTCAAATATATGGGGTCCGTAGAAACACCGCAAAGGACCTCCTTAGTGCACTAAGAACAAAAATGTGCACTAAGGACCTACTCCTTTCATAATTTTAAATTATATTTTTTCTAATGTTTTCTCGACACGTGCCTCAAAAAGTTGATTGTCACCTTTAGTATGATCGGTAGCAATTCATGTTCGCTCAACCTTGGCCCGTGAATAATCTGCTAGTATACTGATTAAACATGTATATGGTATTTCAAATTGTTCTCTATTTTTTTTTCATTTGTTTGTTTTTGCCGTATTTATTCTGTCTGCTATATTTTTTACTTCTAAATTAATAGCGTATTTTCAACTCTTTTCAGTTTGGGATTTTTCATCCTTTTAATTTTAAAAAGACAAATAATTGTGAAAACTTCACGGAAAAGTGAGGATTGATATTTAGTTGCTTAACGTCCAGTTGCCAATACTTCATTCATTTTTCTAATGTTAAGAACTATGCCATTTATCAATATTTCGATTTGAGCGTTACTGATGAGTCTTGTGTAGACGAAACGCGCGTCTGGCGTACTAAATTATAATCCTAGCTGGTACTTTTGATAACTATCACAGCAATGTTTTTAAACATGTTTAGGAAAGGAACATATTTCTGATTCGATGTTTATATACAAATGCATTACAAGTATAAATATGTATAGGTTGATGTTTAGTCCCTTCGATGTTTTAGACTGTAAATAAATTATGACCAATTTATTTCTGACATCTTCTTCATTTTTAACTTTTGTGGATAGGTGTTTCATTGACAGCCGTACCACATCTCCTTTCGCTTATTTTTGTTGTATATATCTTTTAATTCACTTTCCTTGTCTTTTAAAATATAAAGTAAGTAAGTAAGTAAGTAAATTGTTTATTATAGTGACATGTGTAAATCAGCATAAATTTGTACAAAATATAATTACATATATAATACACCCGGCCCAATGGACCAATAAGTCACCTTTTACTGTTAGTTCAATATAAATGTTCTAATATCACGTGTCAATTGCCAATTTAAATTTAAATACAGATAATTATAGATTAAGAATTAACGATTGTAAAAGTTCATATATTATTCAACTAATGTTTGTGAAAAAGTTTAAGAATGTTAACTAGTCTAAGAGTAAACTGTTTGTTTTCTACGGAAAAGTGACGCTGCTAAGTATTTAGCTATTTTCCTTGGATGGTTCACCATTAGAAATGTTAATTTTCCCTGCTCATCTAGTTGCGTAAAGTCAGGCACCATTAATATCTCGCTAAAAACAGTTTGTCTGATATCATTATAAAATGTGCAGTTTATAAGAAAATGTAGCTCACTTTCAACATTTTGAGAATTACAAAATCGGCATAGTCTGTTTTCTACTGGTTCCCCAATATATCTACCAGTCTCAATTCTGATCGGTAATAATCCGCATCTAAACTGGGCTAGCACAGATCGCTCGTGTTTCGTAAGATTGAGTTTTACATAGTGCTCTAGTTCGAAGTTTGTTTTAAAGTTTAAGTAAGATCGTAGCTTTGGTTTATTTATCAAGGACTCTCTCCATATATCACTGTAATAAGTTCGTACAATTTGTTCAAAAGATTTTAAATCCACCATTGTTCTACTTTCGTAATAATGTAACATATTAAGTTTAGTGAAAATATCTTTAGTGTCACTACACCAATTGTTTGTGCAACGATCATAATCCATATTGAACACCACTTTCGTTAATCGGTCGTCTTCATACGATAAAAGCCTATTCCAGTATCGAATAATGTTCACCCAATGCCGAAACTGACTTGGTATCCATCCAGTATCCCCATACAGTGCTAGAATTGGTGCAAATCTGTGAACGCCTAAGTAATATCGAATTGCTCTGTTCTGTACGTTGTCTATTGATTGGAACTTCCTATATATTTATTCCTTTATTTTTATTTGATGCCGAAAATAAGAATACGAAGTTATTTGTTAAATGCTATAAATAAGCGAAGTAAAACAACCGTTAATAATTATGTATATGAGCATTATATCTATTTATAAAATATTTTAAATACAAGCAGACATACCATTTGTGACACCAATTTCATTTATTTCCAAATCTTAAAATCATACATTTCAGTTCTTTAGCGTTTCTTAATAATGGCAGAACGGGCTTAAGAGTCATATGATTAAGTTAACTAAATAATGTAGTTTTCCCACATCATTAGCGGATTTAGGGGGTTAAAGCGAGCCCCCCCCCCCCCCCCCCCCCGGTTGAAAATCTTAAAATATTATTTTTTGTATTAACCATTTCTTGTTTTAATGTTATCTTTACTATAATTTGAATATCTAGCACTGAATAGGGTGACACGTTGTCGCTACACTTCTTTAAATATACACAAGTCATAATATCATTGGTCAGAGGGTAACTTGATAATTAGAGGACCAAATGATTTAATTAAGACAATCCAAGGCTGCTATCTCTATATTTTATTATATATATCTTTATTAGCCTCCCTTAGAGTGATACAACAATTGCAAAACGGGTAGATACGATCTGTAATCAAATAATTAACCTTATAAAATTAATACTTAAAATTTTATTTAGATTAACCATATGCCGGATGAACAAAAGGTGTGCCATTTATTGAAAAACATATGGTTTGGTATAACATGAAAACTTCTCTAGTGTTTTAAACATTTCTCACATAACCCCTCCCCAAACCCCCACTTCAAGCTCTGGATCCGCGCCTGCCCATAGTGCTTATTACATTATAAAATAAAATGGTATTCATCTTCAATTGTTGAAATAAAGATGAATTGTTAAAAAAAAAAGCATTGACACCAGTTTAAAGTTATCGTTCATAGAAGACAGTTATGATTTATTCTATAATTCTCTTTTTAAAACGTAATATAATTTTACCTCTTGGAGTTTTTCTATATGTTACTTCTGTAACTCTCAAATGTCTTTCAAGGAATAATGATAGTATGTAAACTCTTGTGTTGTTAGTAAGGAAATGAAATATCAAAAGCATTTGTTTCTCAATTTTTATCTCAAAATAGGGTTCTTTAAATAAAAAAAAAGCTTGCATAGCAATTTCCTTAAAAACTAAATATAATAACAAAGGCAAAGTTTTAAAACACAAAATTTATTTTTTATTTTTCTTTCATAAACTTGAATTTATACCACGCTAAACCGTTAGGTTAACAACCATTGATTAATCAATAAGTAACGATCAAAAGACAATTGTTTATTGGATTAGGTTGATTGAACATGATGATTCGGGAATCTGCAATAAACCGTTGGTCACGTGGCGAGTGGCAGGCGTTGATTAAAAAGTCATTTAACTTCAAAATTACAAAATCTATTGATACCTAACTTTATAGATTTGAGGTATTTAATCATATCCTCTTAGATTCATGTTCGCTGTGATCTTAAAACATCGTTTTAGTGTCCTTAATGCAAAAACGTTCTTCTTAGTGCACTAAGAAGTCTTTTGCGGTATTTCTACACACCGAAATATATGGCCTTATTATTGGTAATATACCATATTAGTGTCACTAATGGCTTAACGTGTTACCAAATTAAAAAGAAGAAATAGGCTCAAAACCGCATTTTTAACTTTAGATTTTTTTTCAATCCCAAAATAGAGAAGAGGTCCGGTATACCAAGGAGGTTATATTAGAAGGAGAGAGGACGAAAGACGATAATTACACATACAATGTTACCGACTTTTCTGTAAGTGGGTGTTAATTACTTGAGATCGACTCTGTCACAGAGGGAGATTTTGTCCTAATAACATACCCGAGTAAGAACGGAAACACCCGAGGTGTCATAAACTGACCGGAAATATAATTATTGATATATTAATACGATTTTTTGTGATATTTTTTATTAAGTAATTAAAAATTTAAATTTTATGTTAAAAGTTAACTTCTAACCAATAGAAATGAAACGAATATCCGTCTCATTGCGGTCAATGTTAATACCAACAGAAAGCACTTTTACGTTATTTCCCGATAAATTTCTCTATGTTTCAATTGCAAATATTCTTTCCGGTCGTTACCGGTCACCGTAACTAAAGTACTTTGCATATTCGTATATTTTCTATGATTATTACCTGCCAATTCTCATCAACAGGAATTGACAGGTGAAGCGAAAATCTTTGTTTAAAGCAATGTAGTGTTGAATAAAAATCGCACACTAACTTTCCTTTAAACCCTCATAACTTTGTCATTTCTTTATCGTTTTTCACGGTAGACAGACGATTGATTTTGAAATTGCGCGTCCAATCTTTTTCCATATCATAAACACCTATATACTGCATTGTTACCAAAATTACACCTGAACTTTAATGACCCACTCACTGATAACAACCACGTGACATATGCGATTTATCTATTAGCCCGAACTGCTCGCGGTAACAGCCTGGTACATCAGAGGGCCATGTCAAGTGGGTGATAAACATGTCGGTTTCTTTATATTTTTATCATTTTTCTCTGATCGAACTGCTATCCTGGGGATGTTAATTTTGTATCAAGCAGAGTGTTCACTCTCCTTCTAATATAACCTCCTTGGGTATACAGACTTATTAAAAAGTCCAGATGAGAAGTTCAACTTGCTTTTCTATTCCCGGCACTTTTAACTTAACGCATGCAAAAAAAAAAATCAGTACCTGGTTACAGTTGCGCATTGACAAATTATAATCTTTCGATTAAATGATCTTAAATCTATATGGTCTTTATTTTAAAAGTTATAAAATCTAAATGTAAAGTGATCTAAAATGTTCAATATAAATGAGTATTTTCGCTGTGAAATGAATCTAATGGGAAATTACAAAAATAGCAGAATTGTTTACTCACATAGTGTACGCGGGATGGCATCATGCGAGAATCTAAAAAAATAAGTAGTAACTAAGCGGGATCCGTGAACAGAACCCCCAATGAGACCCCCATTAGTTGTGGCTTATTTTGGTCTTTTTAGTTAGTTTCTTTCCCCTACATTACTTGACCGTTTTTGTAAAACAACAGCACTCGAGGTCTGACAGTATTTTACCAAGAATGCACAAAATATTCAAAAAGAAGGCCTAGAAAATTTAAATATTGGTATGCACACATACTCCCCTATCAGCACAGACAATTATATTTTTGTAAAGGCGCCAAACTCGTTTCTAATATTTATAATAGAACCGAAAAGAAAATGGAAATGGAAATGGGGAATGTATCAAAGAGATAACAACATGACCAAAGAGCAGATAACAGCCATAGGTCACCGATGGGTCTTCATTGCAACGAGAAAATCCCGCAACCTGAGACTGGGGTGGATCTAGTCATATAAAGGAGGGGTTCCTAACCCAGGACAATTTTTTTTTTTGGGGGGGGGGTGTCCAACTACATGTCCCCATTCAAATGCATTGATCGTCCAATAAAGAAAGGGGGTTCCAACATGTCCAACCTTCAGCCCCCCTCCCTGGATCCGTGCCTGTGAGGCATGCTTTAGCTTGCCATTAAACAAAAATGTATACTAGTTGAGTGATAATGGACGTCATACTAAACTCTTCAATATAAAAAAAAGAAACTAAAATAAAAATCATACAAAGGTCACAAAGGCCATAACTTCTGGCTCCTGAATTAGGAAAAGTGCAAAATGCAGTGAGGATAAAAGCCTTTACTGTAAATTCCTGAAATTACAATTATATAAATCATCTCACATCTTTGTGCATTTCTTGAAATTGGTCATATTAATAAATGCATGCAATATTTTCAGAAAATTTCAATATATAGGCTTTTAAAAGTCAATCTTGTGCATGATTATCAATGATTATACTCGCACAATTAACACATGTGGTTCTCAAAACTCAGAGGTGTCTATGCTATTTATGACAACATTTTAATCAAGTATAAATTTACAAAATATGTTTAGAACTATATGATTTTTAGGTTTTTAAGCATAGATATAGTAGGTCAGGATCTGCAAACTCTCACTGACTGACTGAGCACATGAATTCAACACTAGTTTTTTGGTGATGTTGGTGTTGCTTAGTGTTTTGTTTTGTTTTTCTTTTTTTTGCCTTGGCATTGTCAGTTTCTCTTTCATTGCCTTTGGTTTTTTTTGTTATGTTAAATAACAAGTCACAAGAGAGAAAAAACAAAAAAAATATGTGAAAAAATGGCTTAGTTCAGTATATATTAAGGACAGAGATAACAAATAGCTAAATAAGAAAAAAGAAAAAAGAAAATTCCTTTTCTATGTACAGTCAATTGTCTGATAATCTAGAAGATAGCCTGATTTGGTCTAATTCTCCTGAATTCTAGCAGGTACTTTATTCCAACTTTTTTAATTCAAACAAACCATGTCTTAGATAGTCTTGGAATTAGAATACATTAATCATAAAATTTTCATAATACTTTGGTGAATTATCTATTGATATAATCATGATAATTAAGCTCCTTTTTAATTTTTAGGGATTTTAAATTTTTAATTTAAAGTTAGGGATTTTATTCATAAAAGCGGGGATTTTTCCAGTACGTATACTATTAATAATGCTTTGAGCAATTTTCATGAAACTTGGTGAATTATTTTTGTATAACATAAACATGATAATTTTCCTTTTAATTTAAAAAAAAATCTGATTTATGTCATTGTACTATCATGACTTGGGATTAGGATAGTTTCAAGAATGCTTTCACAAATTTTTATGAAACTTTGGTGAATTGTTTTTATATCTTGACAAACTCCCTTTTTATTGTTATGACCCAAAGTGGAGGGGGCATAATGTTTAACACTTGTCAGATCGTTTGTCCGTCTGTCCCAAAGTTGTTTTTTGTTCTCTTACAGTACTTTAGTTTGCCTCAACCAAATTCAATTAAACTTTTACAAAAGCTTGTTATCACAATTCTCATATCAAGTTTGAATTTTGGTGATGTCAGTGTTACTGTACTAGAGTATCAGAGTTATGCCCCTTTAGAAATGGGGAAAATATGCTGAATTTTTGGTTTCCTGTTCTCTAAAATTTAGTTTGTCTCAACCAAATGTTATGAAATCAATACACAATGCTTATCATCACAAAATACAGATTAAGTTTGAATTTTGGTAGTGTCTCTTTTACTAAATTCTATAGTTATGTTCTTTAAAAATGGAAAAAAATGTTTCGGCCTTCTAACTTAAGTTTCCCTCAACCAAATTTTATTAAACTTTAAAAAAATACTTTTTATCACAATTTTAATCAGATCAATTTCAAATTTTGGTAGTAAAACTTTTACCGTTCTTCAGTTATGTTCCTTTAAAACTTTGAATAATATGCAAGCTGGAGTATCATTCCCTATTTATCATGTATATTTTTTTATAAGATGCAGAGTTAAGGAACTTTAGTTGTTGCAAAGTTATTTTAAAATTGTCCATTTTCAAAAACTTTGAAAGGTTTTAGAAATTTATGGATTTGTTAAAAAAATCACAGCCTTAAACTTATAGTCACTTGAGATATATATCTATAAATGGAGCCAAATTATATACATGTTTTATGTCAATAAATACCACTGTTTGTGCATGTTTATTTTTGGAGGGCAGGGGTCTTATTTGCACAGTGCTCATAGTTTTTTAGTCGATCATTAAAATTCATTTAAAGCTTAAAGACCAGCTATAAGGGCAAGAAGCTTATCAAGCACTCATGGTTTAGATTTTTATTAAACACACATTAATATACATAATGTACATTAAACAGAAAAAAATATTGATGCAAGATGTCATTCAACTTTTACTCTTTTATGTATAGGACAAGAACTATAGAAGATACAGAGAAATTATATACAGCAGAAATGATAGGCAATGTAAAATTTGCAGAAGCCAACTAAACCTAAATGGTAAGGCACCTTTTAATTTTAAAAAAGTTATTGAACTTGAAAGATGATTACTAGTATCATGATTACTATAAAAATTAAAAGATGTGGTATATTAAATATGAAAACTATCATGGCTTTGAGAAAGCAATTGTAGGCCTGTTACGACCTTCAATAATGAGAAAATCCATACCCTATACTATAGTCAAAGTAGGCAGCTATAAAAGACCTAAAGATGAAACATTGAAACAATCCAAACTGTAAAACTAATCATGGTAATTGCCTAGTTTATAACAAAATAAATTACAAAAAATAAATATGACCGGTATGAAACAACAACAACCACTAAATTTTAGTGTCAGACTAAACTGACAAAAGCTACAGGCTCTGAACTTTGGACAGGCACAATAGGAATATGGCAAGGTTATATAAAAATAAGATGTGGTATGATTGCCAATAAGACAACTCTCCACCAGACAACCAATGATGTAAATTTCCTGCAAACAGGGACTTGACTTCTGTAAATCAACTAATTTTTCGTGAATACTTTATTTGGCATTTTATACTTTCTAGTCTACATCGCAGTTATTTATTTTTCTCGAGTTCAAGTTTACTTAATGTATTTTAATAAGGAAAGATACACATGAAAAACATTTATTGCTGTTTCTCTCTCCATTTATAACATTTTATTTGTTTATT
Organism: Mytilus galloprovincialis; assembly: GCF_965363235.1. Taxonomy (NCBI): domain Eukaryota; kingdom Metazoa; phylum Mollusca; class Bivalvia; order Mytilida; family Mytilidae; genus Mytilus; species Mytilus galloprovincialis. Next base: position 73,288,128 of record NC_134843.1, read on the forward strand.
TTGTGTATTTATAGGTGATCAGACATCTTGGTTTTCATGATCAATAGGTCATTACTGAAGAGGAAACTTATAGTTGAAATTTATTTACATAGTGCATAATTGGATTAATTTGAAATGGAATGTGTGCTTTCCTGCAAAAAAGAAATAGGAAATTTCAACATTATCACATGATAATGACCATAAACAAAATGGAGTTCTATCATAGATACACAAAAACACTATTGCATAAAAGCAACAACATATCTTAATCAAAAGAAAGGAGAATGCTGAACAAATACTATTTTGTTGTTGAAAAAAGGAACACCAGTTTTATCCACTCATTTACATCGCTCCCTCATATCAAATATACAGAAGAAGATCATTGAAGAACAATTTGCAAAAATGATTTCTCTTAGAATTGAAGGGAATTGTTTAGTGAATGGAATAATGTATTCACTGAATTCTTACGTAGTGGATTGAATAACTGTACACAAGCTGAAACAGAAGAAATTCTAATTTAAAATAACACAAATGTTTATTTTATTATTTAATCTGCAAATATATAAACAAATTCTTTAGAACACCACAAATGGTATGACATTCAAATTGGTTGCTTATTAATGTATCGCATTGAAACAATTACAAAGAAAATAGAAGCATTTGCTCCAAAAAAAATTATAAATCAAAGTTAAATTTATAAAAAAAGTATAAACAATACCTAGATCTAAACAGTCAGACTGTATTATTTACAATGTCATTAAAATGTTGAGTCAAACATTTATTAAAGTTTTAAATATCATTTGCATCAATTATACAGTCTTGTTATTATTATATTCATACTGTTTGTATACATGGTGTAGTGAAGAAATGTTCAACAAGTAAAAATAAGGGAAAACATTTCCTTAAGGGAAATTTGATCTTCAGAAATTTCCTTAGAGGAAATTTGAAGAACAATGATTTCCCTAGAGGAAATTTGTTGTCTTGAATTTTCCTCCAAGGAAAAGTGTTTGTCAAAAATTTCCTCACAGGAAAAAGTATTTCCTCCAAGGAAAATTTGAAGCCACAAATTTCCTCACAGGAAAAAGTATTTCCTCCAAGGAAAATTTGAAGCTGCAAATTTCCTCAAAGGAAAAAGAATTTCCTTTAAGGAAAAAGAATTTTCTCTAAGGAAAAAGAATTTCCTCTAAGGAAATAGAATTTCCTCAAAGGAAATAATTATGCAGCAAATTCCCTAAGGGAAATCTTTTTCCCTTGAGGAAAAAACAATTTCCCTTGAGGAAAAATCTTTTTCCTTCAGGGAAATTTGATTTCCCTTGAGGAAAAATACTTTTCCTCTGAGGAAATTGTTGAAAAAAGGGGCATAACTTTTTCAACAGTGGTGCTAGATCCAAAAAATTTTAGGACAAATATCAGGGAACCAATACCAACCAAGTTATCAACTTTGTTTTGACTTAACTCCAAAAATTAAGGTGACAACTTTTGCACTCAGCGGAATTGCAAACTTGTCCCGGAGACTGTTCATTACTTACTGTTCTAGCAGCAACTGTAGGTCTATATTTGGGAACTTTGATCGCATTGCTTATTCGATATTATAAGGAGCTTCACTTGCGTACAATTCACTCAGTTTCAGGCAAAATTTCAATTTGGTGTAATAAAAATAAGACTAGTGCGGGTGGGGTTCGAACCCACGCGGACATACGACCATTGGAACTTAAGTCCAACGCCTTTTTTTTTTATCTTTATTAAAATCAAACATCATATAATACAAATAAAACAAAATATAAAATCAATTGTCCTTGATTGTTCTCATTATATACTATATACTATACTTTGTATTCACAATACTATCAATTCACATTTCAGTTACACAATAATTATTACAATTTAAAGACTAGAACATTGTCTGTTTCTTCTAACAACGGGTTATCCATTACAAACTTTTTTTGAAATATATGACTCATATTATGACTTTGACAGAGATAGACATACATATATGTTACATAATGTTTTAAAGTATATTGAAATAATTTAATCAAATTTACATTAGAATAACCACTATTTAACAAGTTTCTCCTTCTGAAGATACAATATCTGGCAACAGACATAAAAAAATTAAGAAAAGAATCATTTACACCTTTCATATGCCATCGCAATCCCAAAATCAATAGTTCCTCACTTCTTACTAAACTTATCTTATCTGAATCACAGTTTTCAAATATTCTAACCAATAAAGATGACAAATAGTTATGAAAATCTTCAAGTTTATCACAATTCATAAATATATGCAGGATGTCTTCTTTTTCACTGCAACATACTTTACAGATATTATCATCAACTAAGCCTATCTTTTGAAGTTTTACATTAGTAAAAATACAGTTATGTAACACCTTAAAGTCTAACTCAACCAAATTAGAAGGTTTCCAATACATATTGACATGTTCCCATATTCTACTGAATGCTTCAGAAGTCACATCAAATTCTGATTTCCATAACTCAATACCAACAGGTTCTTCAACAATATTTTCCAACATAATAGTATATAATGTTTTAGTACTACATAATTTCAAATCATAATGCACATTTTTACAAATAATTGAAATGTCTATTGTTCTTGGCATAGATATTCTGTGAATATCAGAGTTCACTGTGTTTTTCCATTCTACAGGTATAGCATTCAACAAATTTCTATATCTATCAACTACATATTGTACATTAACATCTTCATATACAATTTGAATCATTTCAACTATAGCATGATCTGGCAAGAAACCAGTTTTTACTTCAAAGCATATATCTTTGAGACAAACAATACCAGCACCTATAAAATCGTGCCATACAATTGTTCTATTATTAAGTACAATATTTGGATTAACAAACAAAGGCTGGTCATAAACATTTTCTACAGACAACGGAAACTCTATATTTTTCCTTATACAATTCAATGCATGAAAAAATTCTTGATAAACAACAGGAAGTTTTTTCAATTCACAATTTGGTATCACTGTATAAAAAACATTATGACAAAGTTTCATTTCATAAATTGAGGAAACAAAATACTTAAATGTGTATTTCCATAACACTTGATATTCATCATCTAACAATCTACCTAAAAATTTTAGCCTAAAAGCATATATTTTACATTTGATATCAGCAACATTTAAACCACCTCTACTTTTATCATCTATTATACAGTTGTATTTTACTAAATGACATCCATTTTTCCATATAAAATTCAGACAAAGTCTTTTTATCTCTATATAAGCCCATTCAGGTAATGCAGTAACAAACAATGCGTACCAAAATCTAGATAACATCAGTGAATTAATTACACTAACCCTGCCATGTATAGTTAATCTTCTCAATAACCATAAGTTGAGAAGAGATTTTATCTGAACTATTTTATTTTTCCAATTCATTTCATCACACATTTTTCTATTTTTTCCAATAAAAACTCCTAACAGTTGAAAATAATCTTCACAAACTTTAAGACCAATATGATCTTTTTCTACTACAGATAAAGTACTAGTACCTAAACATATTATCTCTGACTTTTGTCTGTTTATTTTAGCACCTGTTGCTTTGCTATACAAATCAAATTCCTTAAACACTTCAGGAATTGATTCCTTATTACATAAAGATAATGTAGTATCATCTGCATGCTGATAAATTAATCCCTCTTTATCACAATTAGGGACTTTTATACCTTTGATTTTGTCATTTTTAACAATTCTACAATGTAAAGGTTCAGCAGCAAGAACATATAACAATGCACTTATTGGGCAGCCTTGTCTAATACCATTTTTAATATGAAAATAGTTTGTCAAAAATCCATTACATTTTACAGCACTATTAATACCATTATAAAATATTTCAATCCATTTTACAAATCTATCACCAAATCCATATTTTCTTAACACATATAACAAATATTTATGACTCACTCTGTCAAATGCTTTTTCCTGATCTAATTTCATTATATACCCTTCAAGTTCATCTTTTTCAATAAGTTCTATAATATCTCTTACATTTGCAATATTATTTGATATATCCCTACCAATAATACAGCATGTTTGATCATTAGATACAATCTTAGGTAATACTACCTTAAATCTATTTGCCATTATCCTGGCTAATATTTTATAATCAACCTGTAGTAATGAAATAGGTCTATAATTTTTCAAAGACTTTTTATCACCTTTCTTTTTATATATAAGACTAATCACTCCACATTTCATAGATCTGCCTAAAACCCCTTCTTTTTCAATAACATTAAACAAATCAAATAAAACATTTCTGAGTTCATTATAAAATTGACAGTAAAACTCAACTGTGAGTCCATCAGACCCTGGACTTTTATTTTTTGACATTTGATTTATTGCTTTAAAAATTTCTTCATGTGAAATATCAGCATCACAAAAATTACAATCATTGTCATCTATTTTTGTATCTACACTATCTAACAATTCTGACATTTTATCATTATCTGTATCTACACATGAGTACAATTCTTTATAAAATTTATATTGTAAATCTAAAATACCTTCAGTAGCATAAACTGATTCATTATTTTCATTTAGTAATTCTTTTATAGAATTATTCTCTTGTTTATATTTCTCCAAATTTAAAAAATACTTTGTACATTTATCTGACTCAACAGCCCAAATAGCTTTTGATCTGAGTACTGCACCTCTACATTTTTCTAATTCATATGCTGACAACTCAAGTTTCAAATTTTCTAACTTAGCTACATCAACATCTACACCACAAGCAGCTTTTTCACATAAAAAATTGATCTGCCTTTCTAATCTATAAAAATCTCTTCTATTTTCTTTTGCCATTTTAGAAGAAAAAATTTGAGAATATCTCTTTATTTTATATTTAAGATTATCCCACCAAATCATTAAATCTTTATTATACAATTCATTTTCTTTTTCATCAGAAATAATTTCTTTTACTCTCCTTACATATTCTTCATTACATAATAATGTATTATTGAGGACCCACAATCCAGGACCTCTTTCAATATTACTACAGTTAAAATTCATAATTACAAACGAATGATCACTTAAACTAGTAGTATTATAATATACATTCTGAACATAAGAAGATAACTTTTTATTTACAAGGAAATAATCAATTCTACTTTGTTGTAATTCTCCATTACAAATTCTTTTCCATGAAAATATTCTAGAACTTTTATTTCTAGTACGCCATACATCATACAAATTGTTATTTTCAATCAAGTCACATAATTTTTTACATGGTTCATCAATAACATGATTACTTTTACCACCTCTATCTAACATAGATAGAGAAGTATTAAAATCCCCACCAATTATCAAGTTATCTAACTTTTCAGTATACTGTTTAACAAAGTTAAAAAAGATAACTCTTTCAGCATTAACATTTGGAGCATACAATGAAATTACATTAAACAATTGTCCATCTTCTTCATATGTTATATGAATAAATCTGCCATCAGAGTCTTTATATACACATTTTATCTTATTTTTAAGATAATTATTCACTAAAACAGCCACACCCCTTCTACCATGTAAACTGTTACTACAATATATATCACCTTCATATAGGTGTTTAACACTATTTACATAAGCATCATCCCAAAATGTTTCTTGTAATAATACCATACTAAATTTTCTATCATGAATAATACTTATAAAATTCTCAAAATTAATTACATTCTTTAAACCATTACAATTAAAAGAACAAATTACCACCATTGCAAAAAGAAAAACAATCTTGCATATAAACTTATCCATTTTTATTTATTTTTACTGTCAACCACCTTTCTTACATTTTTACCAGTCAAATTAGGAGTAGGTTTTGCAATAGATCTCCTTTCAAGTTTCCTCTGTTTTTTCTTAATTTTTTTGGCCATTTTTGCACTGACAAATTTATTTGGGGTGTCATTTTCACCATCAGAACAAATAGAAGACTCATTTTCATTTGCACCTTCCATGGAGACTTCTTCGTCACCAACGAAGGTGCTTTTATCATTAGAGCAACCCTGCTTAATTTCAATTTCATTTTCACTCACCCTAGTGACAATATTGTCCCCAGGAGGAGCGTCATTACTAGCTATTTTTAACTTTTTGCCATCAGAAAAATCCTTGTCTAAATTGATGTTTTCATTAACATCTTCCTCGTTATCTAGATTCAATAGTTCATCGTCTGTTATCTCATTATTACTTTCGGTATCACTGTCCATCTTTCTCTTTCTGTTTTCCTCCTGGGGGTGGCTTTTTGGTTTATTTTGCACCACATTAACTTCTATCGGAACAGTTGTTTTAGGATCAGTATCGGCAACATCTTCCTCTGACCAAACTTCAGACATATCTTCATCATCATTTTCACCGGTAATGTTAACTATTTCCGGACCATTTTCGTCATTCTGTTTGTTGCAAGTACAACGATCGCTTTTTTCTGTGCATGTGTCGCATGTACACACACATGGATGTTTACGACAGTCCTGACAAGGACATACACACGGATCACTTTTACAGAAAGAGCAGGTACATATACATGGGTACTTTTCACATTTAAAGCAGGCGCATATACAGTCTTTTTTCCCACAAATGTTACATTTGCACATACAAAAATAGAAATTACATATTTCACAGTTCTTCTTCTTTTTATATGCTGGAGGTTGATCTTTTTTGGTATTTGAGCTACTTCCACACACACAAAATAACGGTAAATTATGGCAATATTCACATTTACTAGCTTTACATTGTCTCTTTGAATGTCCATATTGGCCACACCCGTGACAAACAAAGTACGGACATTGTTTACGCATATGCTCCGGTGACAAACACTCCGAGCAGACCTTTATCTGGTTGTTATGTACAAGCCGAAAATATTTCGTATCTGAGCCTATTTTGAAAGGTATTGTCCATGGCAAAGCCAACATACCCTGTGGAAATTTGCATTTCATAAATCTTGTCCCGTCTGCTACCTGCGTTCCAGGTATTGCTCGTCTGTATATAGGCGAAACGATTTTCACCCCTTTTGATACTAATTTACTTCTTATATCATCATCCGAAATAAACGATGGAAGTTGCATTATAGAAACAACAGTTATATCCGAATGTAACATGCTGACTTGATATTCATTATTTGCAATATCAATTCCTTCTTGCACTAGACGGAAAGCAGTCTGCTTACTATCTAATGTTATATCATACGACATGGCATCATTTTTGACAACAGCTAACACCGAATTTAAACCAGTGACTGTTTCAATATCTTCAATTACTATTCTTTCACCAATAACATCTGTATTGATTACTTCAATTCTCACAGTACAATCTCTCTGATACGACTTTACATCACGAACATAATTTTGCTTTTGATTATATCCATTCCCAGCACCACGGCTACCATTCCGTTGAGAAAAATAAGATTTTTTACTAGTTTGCTCCATTTCGCCGGTCATTCCGGAAAATTACAAGCAAGCACAGCCCAAATTTGTAAACAAACACTCGAGTGCTCCTAAACGACCCCCCTTTTCCACACGAATAAATCGTCGGATTAGGGGGAACTACAGTTTATAATGACAGTTTCTCTTCTAAATACAACACAGTTTTGTTAGTAAAACATAAATAAATCCTTACTGTTATTATCGAATCATAATATCCTGTTGAAAACAGATTTGTCCACCGGAGCAATTATGACACGTCCATCCTGGGCTGCGCTCAGTTGGGAATCTCTTGCGTACAATTCACTCAGTTTCAGGCAAAATTTCAATTTGGTGTAATAAAAATAAGACTAGTGCGGGTGGGGTTCGAACCCACGCGGACATACGTCCATTGGAACTTAAGTCCAACGCCTTAACCACTCGGCCACCACACTGTTACAGATGGGGATCTTAAATGGTTACATGAATCTATAGCTACTTATCACAATGTTCGCATTTCATTTGTAAGGCGCAATTGTGTAGATCAAATACCGCAAAGGAAAAATAATCAAATAGACAGCCTTTTCATCGAAAATCCCGTGCAATTCAACTGATTTCATGCTGAAACATTCAATTAAGTGAAACTTGATGTTTTGTCAACCCGAGTACCGTTACTGTAAGAATTTTCATAATTGCGAGAGAAAAAAAAGTTTATTATCTCATAAACGATCATTTCACCGAAAGAAAAAAAAAATCAATTCGCATCACGGGAGCAATTTTACATACAATATTTTTCCTTTTCATAAAAGTGTACTGCAAGGGCATATGATATCTGCTTAGTCATTTTTAGTGTTACTCCTGATTGCAGTTGCGCTATTAGGAAAAAATACTGCGGTAACAATTTAAAGCATTACTTACTGTTCTAGCAGCAACTGTAGGTCTATATTTGGGAACTTTGATCGCATTGCTTATTCGATATTATAAGGAGCTTCACTTGCGTACAATTCACTCAGTTTCAGGCAAAATTTCAATTTGGTGTAATAAAAATAAGACTAGTGCGGGTGGGGTTCGAACCCACGCGGACATACGTCCATTGGAACTTAAGTCCAACGCCTTAACCACTCGGCCACCACACTTACAGATGGGGATCTTAAATGGTTACATGAATCTATAGCTACTTATCACAATGTTCGCATTTCATTTGTAAGGCGCAATTGTGTAGATCAAATACCGCAAAGGAAAAATAATCAAATAGACAGCCTTTTCATCGAAAATCCCGTGCAATTCAACTGATTTCATGCTGAAACATTCAATTAAGTGAAACTTGATGTTTTGTCAACCCGAGTACCGTTACTGTAAGAATTTTCATAATTGCGAGAGAAAAAAAAGTTTATTATCTCATAAACGATCATTTCACCGAAAGAAAAAAAAAATCAATTCGCATCACGGGAGCAATTTTACATACAATATTTTTCCTTTTCATAAAAGTGTACTGCAAGGGCATATGATATCTGCTTAGTCATTTTTAGTGTTACTCCTGATTGCAGTTGCGCTATTAGGAAAAAATACTGCGGTAACAATTTAAAGCATTACTTACTGTTCTAGCAGCAACTGTAGGTCTATATTTGGGAACTTTGATCGCATTGCTTATTCGATATTATAAGGAGCTTCACTTGCGTACAATTCACTCAGTTTCAGGCAAAATTTCAATTTGGTGTAATAAAAATAAGACTAGTGCGGGTGGGGTTCGAACCCACGCGGACATACGTCCATTGGAACTTAAGTCCAACGCCTTAACCACTCGGCCACCACACTGTTACAGATGGGGATCTTAAATGGTTACATGAATCTATAGCTACTTATCACAATGTTCGCATTTCATTTGTAAGGCGCAATTGTGTAGATCAAATACCGCAAAGGAAAAATAATCAAATAGACAGCCTTTTCATCGAAAATCCCGTGCAATTCAACTGATTTCATGCTGAAACATTCAATTAAGTGAAACTTGATGTTTTGTCAACCCGAGTACCGTTACTGTAAGAATTTTCATAATTGCGAGAGAAAAAAAAGTTTATTATCTCATAAACGATCATTTCACCGAAAGAAAAAAAAAATCAATTCGCATCACGGGAGCAATTTTACATACAATATTTTTCCTTTTCATAAAAGTGTACTGCAAGGGCATATGATATCTGCTTAGTCATTTTTAGTGTTACTCCTGATTGCAGTTGCGCTATTAGGAAAAAATACTGCGGTAACAATTTAAAGCATTACTTACTGTTCTAGCAGCAACTGTAGGTCTATATTTGGGAACTTTGATCGCATTGCTTATTCGATATTATAAGGAGCTTCACTTGCGTACAATTCACTCAGTTTCAGGCAAAATTTCAATTTGGTGTAATAAAAATAAGACTAGTGCGGGTGGGGTTCGAACCCACGCGGACATACGTCCATTGGAACTTAAGTCCAACGCCTTAACCACTCGGCCACCACACTGTTACAGATGGGGATCTTAAATGGTTACATGAATCTATAGCTACTTATCACAATGTTCGCATTTCATTTGTAAGGCGCAATTGTGTAGATCAAATACCGCAAAGGAAAAATAATCAAATAGACAGCCTTTTCATCGAAAATCCCGTGCAATTCAACTGATTTCATGCTGAAACATTCAATTAAGTGAAACTTGATGTTTTGTCAACCCGAGTACCGTTACTGTAAGAATTTTCATAATTGCGAGAGAAAAAAAAGTTTATTATCTCATAAACGATCATTTCACCGAAAGAAAAAAAAAATCAATTCGCATCACGGGAGCAATTTTACATACAATATTTTTCCTTTTCATAAAAGTGTACTGCAAGGGCATATGATATCTGCTTAGTCATTTTTAGTGTTACTCCTGATTGCAGTTGCGCTATTAGGAAAAAATACTGCGGTAACAATTTAAAGCATTACTTACTGTTCTAGCAGCAACTGTAGGTCTATATTTGGGAACTTTGATCGCATTGCTTATTCGATATTATAAGGAGCTTCACTTGCGTACAATTCACTCAGTTTCAGGCAAAATTTCAATTTGGTGTAATAAAAATAAGACTAGTGCGGGTGGGGTTCGAACCCACGCGGACATACGTCCATTGGAACTTAAGTCCAACGCCTTAACCACTCGGCCACCACACTGTTACAGATGGGGATCTTAAATGGTTACATGAATCTATAGCTACTTATCACAATGTTCGCATTTCATTTGTAAGGCGCAATTGTGTAGATCAAATACCGCAAAGGAAAAATAATCAAATAGACAGCCTTTTCATCGAAAATCCCGTGCAATTCAACTGATTTCATGCTGAAACATTCAATTAAGTGAAACTTGATGTTTTGTCAACCCGAGTACCGTTACTGTAAGAATTTTCATAATTGCGAGAGAAAAAAAAGTTTATTATCTCATAAACGATCATTTCACCGAAAGAAAAAAAAAATCAATTCGCATCACGGGAGCAATTTTACATACAATATTTTTCCTTTTCATAAAAGTGTACTGCAAGGGCATATGATATCTGCTTAGTCATTTTTAGTGTTACTCCTGATTGCAGTTGCGCTATTAGGAAAAAATACTGCGGTAACAATTTAAAGCATTACTTACTGTTCTAGCAGCAACTGTAGGTCTATATTTGGGAACTTTGATCGCATTGCTTATTCGATATTATAAGGAGCTTCACTTGCGTACAATTCACTCAGTTTCAGGCAAAATTTCAATTTGGTGTAATAAAAATAAGTCTAGTGCGGGTGGGGTTCGAACCCACGCGGACATACGTCCATTGGAACTTAAGTCCAACGCCTTAACCACTCGGCCACCACACTGTTACAGATGGGGATCTTAAATGGTTACATGAATCTATAGCTACTTATCACAATGTTCGCATTTCATTTGTAAGGCGCAATTGTGTAGATCAAATACCGCAAAGGAAAAATAATCAAATAGACAGCCTTTTCATCGAAAATCCCGTGCAATTCAACTGATTTCATGCTGAAACATTCAATTAAGTGAAACTTGATGTTTTGTCAACCCGAGTACCGTTACTGTAAGAATTTTCATAATTGCGAGAGAAAAAAAAGTTTATTATCTCATAAACGATCATTTCACCGAAAGAAAAAAAAATCAATTCGCATCACGGGAGCAATTTTACATACAATATTTTTCCTTTTCATAAAAGTGTACTGCAAGGGCATATGATATCTGCTTAGTCATTTTTAGTGTTACTCCTGATTGCAGTTGCGCTATTAGGAAAAAATACTGCGGTAACAATTTAAAGCATTACTTACTGTTCTAGCAGCAACTGTAGGTCTATATTTGGGAACTTTGATCGCATTGCTTATTCGATATTATAAGGAGCTTCACTTGCGTACAATTCACTCAGTTTCAGGCAAAATTTCAATTTGGTGTAATAAAAATAAGACTAGTGCGGGTGGGGTTCGAACCCACGCGGACATACGTCCATTGGAACTTAAGTCCAACGCCTTAACCACTCGGCCACCACACTGTTACAGATGGGGATCTTAAATGGTTACATGAATCTATAGCTACTTATCACAATGTTCGCATTTCATTTGTAAGGCGCAATTGTGTAGATCAAATACCGCAAAGGAAAAATAATCAAATAGACAGCCTTTTCATCGAAAATCCCGTGCAATTCAACTGATTTCATGCTGAAACATTCAATTAAGTGAAACTTGATGTTTTGTCAACCCGAGTACCGTTACTGTAAGAATTTTCATAATTGCGAGAGAAAAAAAAGTTTATTATCTCATAAACGATCATTTCACCGAAAGAAAAAAAAATCAATTCGCATCACGGGAGCAATTTTACATACAATATTTTTCCTTTTCATAAAAGTGTACTGCAAGGGCATATGATATCTGCTTAGTCATTTTTAGTGTTACTCCTGATTGCAGTTGCGCTATTAGGAAAAAATACTGCGGTAACAATTTAAAGCATTACTTACTGTTCTAGCAGCAACTGTAGGTCTATATTTGGGAACTTTGATCGCATTGCTTATTCGATATTATAAGGAGCTTCACTTGCGTACAATTCACTCAGTTTCAGGCAAAATTTCAATTTGGTGTAATAAAAATAAGACTAGTGCGGGTGGGGTTCGAACCCACGCGGACATACGTCCATTGGAACTTAAGTCCAACGCCTTAACCACTCGGCCACCACACTGTTACAGATGGGGATCTTAAATGGTTACATGAATCTATAGCTACTTATCACAATGTTCGCATTTCATTTGTAAGGCGCAATTGTGTAGATCAAATATCGCAAAGGAAAAATAATCAAATAGACAGCCTTTTCATCGAAAATCCCGTGCAATTCAACTGATTTCATGCTGAAACATTCAATTAAGTGAAACTTGATGTTTTGTCAACCCGAGTACCGTTACTGTAAGAATTTTCATAATTGCGAGAGAAAAAAAAGTTTATTATCTCATAAACGATCATTTCACCGAAAGAAAAAAAAAATCAATTCGCATCACGGGAGCAATTTTACATACAATATTTTTCCTTTTCATAAAAGTGTACTGCAAGGGCATATGATATCTGCTTAGTCATTTTTAGTGTTACTCCTGATTGCAGTTGCGCTATTAGGAAAAAATACTGCGGTAACAATTTAAAGCATTACTTACTGTTCTAGCAGCAACTGTAGGTCTATATTTGGGAACTTTGATCGCATTGCTTATTCGATATTATAAGGAGCTTCACTTGCGTACAATTCACTCAGTTTCAGGCAAAATTTCAATTTGGTGTAATAAAAATAAGACTAGTGCGGGTGGGGTTCGAACCCACGCGGACATACGTCCATTGGAACTTAAGTCCAACGCCTTAACCACTCGGCCACCACACTGTTACAGATGGGGATCTTAAATGGTTACATGAATCTATAGCTACTTATCACAATGTTCGCATTTCATTTGTAAGGCGCAATTGTGTAGATCAAATACCGCAAAGGAAAAATAATCAAATAGACAGCCTTTTCATCGAAAATCCCGTGCAATTCAACTGATTTCATGCTGAAACATTCAATTAAGTGAAACTTGATGTTTTGTCAACCCGAGTACCGTTACTGTAAGAATTTTCATAATTGCGAGAGAAAAAAAAGTTTATTATCTCATAAACGATCATTTCACCGAAAGAAAAAAAAAATCAATTCGCATCACGGGAGCAATTTTACATACAATATTTTTCCTTTTCATAAAAGTGTACTGCAAGGGCATATGATATCTGCTTAGTCATTTTTAGTGTTACTCCTGATTGCAGTTGCGCTATTAGGAAAAAATACTGCGGTAACAATTTAAAGCATTACTTACTGTTCTAGCAGCAACTGTAGGTCTATATTTGGGAACTTTGATCGCATTGCTTATTCGATATTATAAGGAGCTTCACTTGCGTACAATTCACTCAGTTTCAGGCAAAATTTCAATTTGGTGTAATAAAAATAAGACTAGTGCGGGTGGGGTTCGAACCCACGCGGACATACGTCCATTGGAACTTAAGTCCAACGCCTTAACCACTCGGCCACCACACTGTTACAGATGGGGATCTTAAATGGTTACATGAATCTATAGCTACTTATCACAATGTTCGCATTTCATTTGTAAGGCGCAATTGTGTAGATCAAATACCGCAAAGGAAAAATAATCAAATAGACAGCCTTTTCATCGAAAATCCCGTGCAATTCAACTGATTTCATGCTGAAACATTCAATTAAGTGAAACTTGATGTTTTGTCAACCCGAGTACCGTTACTGTAAGAATTTTCATAATTGCGAGAGAAAAAAAAGTTTATTATCTCATAAACGATCATTTCACCGAAAGAAAAAAAAAATCAATTCGCATCACGGGAGCAATTTTACATACAATATTTTTCCTTTTCATAAAAGTGTACTGCAAGGGCATATGATATCTGCTTAGTCATTTTTAGTGTTACTCCTGATTGCAGTTGCGCTATTAGGAAAAAATACTGCGGTAACAATTTAAAGCATTACTTACTGTTCTAGCAGCAACTGTAGGTCTATATTTGGGAACTTTGATCGCATTGCTTATTCGATATTATAAGGAGCTTCACTTGCGTACAATTCACTCAGTTTCAGGCAAAATTTCAATTTGGTGTAATAAAAATAAGACTAGTGCGGGTGGGGTTCGAACCCACGCGGACATACGTCCATTGGAACTTAAGTCCAACGCCTTAACCACTCGGCCACCACACTGTTACAGATGGGGATCTTAAATGGTTACATGAATCTATAGCTACTTATCACAATGTTCGCATTTCATTTGTAAGGCGCAATTGTGTAGATCAAATACCGCAAAGGAAAAATAATCAAATAGACAGCCTTTTCATCGAAAATCCCGTGCAATTCAACTGATTTCATGCTGAAACATTCAATTAAGTGAAACTTGATGTTTTGTCAACCCGAGTACCGTTACTGTAAGAATTTTCATAATTGCGAGAGAAAAAAAAGTTTATTATCTCATAAACGATCATTTCACCGAAAGAAAAAAAAAATCAATTCGCATCACGGGAGCAATTTTACATACAATATTTTTCCTTTTCATAAAAGTGTACTGCAAGGGCATATGATATCTGCTTAGTCATTTTTAGTGTTACTCCTGATTGCAGTTGCGCTATTAGGAAAAAATACTGCGGTAACAATTTAAAGCATTACTTACTGTTCTAGCAGCAACTGTAGGTCTATATTTGGGAACTTTGATCGCATTGCTTATTCGATATTATAAGGAGCTTCACTTGCGTACAATTCACTCAGTTTCAGGCAAAATTTCAATTTGGTGTAATAAAAATAAGACTAGTGCGGGTGGGGTTCGAACCCACGCGGACATACGTCCATTGGAACTTAAGTCCAACGCCTTAACCACTCGGCCACCACACTGTTACAGATGGGGATCTTAAATGGTTACATGAATCTATAGCTACTTATCACAATGTTCGCATTTCATTTGTAAGGCGCAATTGTGTAGATCAAATACCGCAAAGGAAAAATAATCAAATAGACAGCCTTTTCATCGAAAATCCCGTGCAATTCAACTGATTTCATGCTGAAACATTCAATTAAGTGAAACTTGATGTTTTGTCAACCCGAGTACCGTTACTGTAAGAATTTTCATAATTGCGAGAGAAAAAAAAGTTTATTATCTCATAAACGATCATTTCACCGAAAGAAAAAAAAAATCAATTCGCATCACGGGAGCAATTTTACATACAATATTTTTCCTTTTCATAAAAGTGTACTGCAAGGGCATATGATATCTGCTTAGTCATTTTTAGTGTTACTCCTGATTGCAGTTGCGCTATTAGGAAAAAATACTGCGGTAACAATTTAAAGCATTACTTACTGTTCTAGCAGCAACTGTAGGTCTATATTTGGGAACTTTGATCGCATTGCTTATTCGATATTATAAGGAGCTTCACTTGCGTACAATTCACTCAGTTTCAGGCAAAATTTCAATTTGGTGTAATAAAAATAAGACTAGTGCGGGTGGGGTTCGAACCCACGCGGACATACGTCCATTGGAACTTAAGTCCAACGCCTTAACCACTCGGCCACCACACTGTTACAGATGGGGATCTTAAATGGTTACATGAATCTATAGCTACTTATCACAATGTTCGCATTTCATTTGTAAGGCGCAATTGTGTAGATCAAATACCGCAAAGGAAAAATAATCAAATAGACAGCCTTTTCATCGAAAATCCCGTGCAATTCAACTGATTTCATGCTGAAACATTCAATTAAGTGAAACTTGATGTTTTGTCAACCCGAGTACCGTTACTGTAAGAATTTTCATAATTGCGAGAGAAAAAAAAGTTTATTATCTCATAAACGATCATTTCACCGAAAGAAAAAAAAAATCAATTCGCATCACGGGAGCAATTTTACATACAATATTTTTCCTTTTCATAAAAGTGTACTGCAAGGGCATATGATATCTGCTTAGTCATTTTTAGTGTTACTCCTGATTGCAGTTGCGCTATTAGGAAAAAATACTGCGGTAACAATTTAAAGCATTACTTACTGTTCTAGCAGCAACTGTAGGTCTATATTTGGGAACTTTGATCGCATTGCTTATTCGATATTATAAGGAGCTTCACTTGCGTACAATTCACTCAGTTTCAGGCAAAATTTCAATTTGGTGTAATAAAAATAAGACTAGTGCGGGTGGGGTTCGAACCCACGCGGACATACGTCCATTGGAACTTAAGTCCAACGCCTTAACCACTCGGCCACCACACTGTTACAGATGGGGATCTTAAATGGTTACATGAATCTATAGCTACTTATCACAATGTTCGCATTTCATTTGTAAGGCGCAATTGTGTAGATCAAATACCGCAAAGGAAAAATAATCAAATAGACAGCCTTTTCATCGAAAATCCCGTGCAATTCAACTGATTTCATGCTGAAACATTCAATTAAGTGAAACTTGATGTTTTGTCAACCCGAGTACCGTTACTGTAAGAATTTTCATAATTGCGAGAGAAAAAAAAGTTTATTATCTCATAAACGATCATTTCACCGAAAGAAAAAAAAAATCAATTCGCATCACGGGAGCAATTTTACATACAATATTTTTCCTTTTCATAAAAGTGTACTGCAAGGGCATATGATATCTGCTTAGTCATTTTTAGTGTTACTCCTGATTGCAGTTGCGCTATTAGGAAAAAATACTGCGGTAACAATTTAAAGCATTACTTACTGTTCTAGCAGCAACTGTAGGTCTATATTTGGGAACTTTGATCGCATTGCTTATTCGATATTATAAGGAGCTTCACTTGCGTACAATTCACTCAGTTTCAGGCAAAATTTCAATTTGGTGTAATAAAAATAAGACTAGTGCGGGTGGGGTTCGAACCCACGCGGACATACGTCCATTGGAACTTAAGTCCAACGCCTTAACCACTCGGCCACCACACTGTTACAGATGGGGATCTTAAATGGTTACATGAATCTATAGCTACTTATCACAATGTTCGCATTTCATTTGTAAGGCGCAATTGTGTAGATCAAATACCGCAAAGGAAAAATAATCAAATAGACAGCCTTTTCATCGAAAATCCCGTGCAATTCAACTGATTTCATGCTGAAACATTCAATTAAGTGAAACTTGATGTTTTGTCAACCCGAGTACCGTTACTGTAAGAATTTTCATAATTGCGAGAGAAAAAAAAGTTTATTATCTCATAAACGATCATTTCACCGAAAGAAAAAAAAAATCAATTCGCATCACGGGAGCAATTTTACATACAATATTTTTCCTTTTCATAAAAGTGTACTGCAAGGGCATATGATATCTGCTTAGTCATTTTTAGTGTTACTCCTGATTGCAGTTGCGCTATTAGGAAAAAATACTGCGGTAACAATTTAAAGCATTACTTACTGTTCTAGCAGCAACTGTAGGTCTATATTTGGGAACTTTGATCGCATTGCTTATTCGATATTATAAGGAGCTTCACTTGCGTACAATTCACTCAGTTTCAGGCAAAATTTCAATTTGGTGTAATAAAAATAAGACTAGTGCGGGTGGGGTTCGAACCCACGCGGACATACGTCCATTGGAACTTAAGTCCAACGCCTTAACCACTCGGCCACCACACTGTTACAGATGGGGATCTTAAATGGTTACATGAATCTATAGCTACTTATCACAATGTTCGCATTTCATTTGTAAGGCGCAATTGTGTAGATCAAATACCGCAAAGGAAAAATAATCAAATAGACAGCCTTTTCATCGAAAATCCCGTGCAATTCAACTGATTTCATGCTGAAACATTCAATTAAGTGAAACTTGATGTTTTGTCAACCCGAGTACCGTTACTGTAAGAATTTTCATAATTGCGAGAGAAAAAAAAGTTTATTATCTCATAAACGATCATTTCACCGAAAGAAAAAAAAAATCAATTCGCATCACGGGAGCAATTTTACATACAATATTTTTCCTTTTCATAAAAGTGTACTGCAAGGGCATATGATATCTGCTTAGTCATTTTTAGTGTTACTCCTGATTGCAGTTGCGCTATTAGGAAAAAATACTGCGGTAACAATTTAAAGCATTACTTACTGTTCTAGCAGCAACTGTAGGTCTATATTTGGGAACTTTGATCGCATTGCTTATTCGATATTATAAGGAGCTTCACTTGCGTACAATTCACTCAGTTTCAGGCAAAATTTCAATTTGGTGTAATAAAAATAAGACTAGTGCGGGTGGGGTTCGAACCCACGCGGACATACGTCCATTGGAACTTAAGTCCAACGCCTTAACCACTCGGCCACCACACTGTTACAGATGGGGATCTTAAATGGTTACATGAATCTATAGCTACTTATCACAATGTTCGCATTTCATTTGTAAGGCGCAATTGTGTAGATCAAATACCGCAAAGGAAAAATAATCAAATAGACAGCCTTTTCATCGAAAATCCCGTGCAATTCAACTGATTTCATGCTGAAACATTCAATTAAGTGAAACTTGATGTTTTGTCAACCCGAGTACCGTTACTGTAAGAATTTTCATAATTGCGAGAGAAAAAAAAGTTTATTATCTCATAAACGATCATTTCACCGAAAGAAAAAAAAAATCAATTCGCATCACGGGAGCAATTTTACATACAATATTTTTCCTTTTCATAAAAGTGTACTGCAAGGGCATATGATATCTGCTTAGTCATTTTTAGTGTTACTCCTGATTGCAGTTGCGCTATTAGGAAAAAATACTGCGGTAACAATTTAAAGCATTACTTACTGTTCTAGCAGCAACTGTAGGTCTATATTTGGGAACTTTGATCGCATTGCTTATTCGATATTATAAGGAGCTTCACTTGCGTACAATTCACTCAGTTTCAGGCAAAATTTCAATTTGGTGTAATAAAAATAAGACTAGTGCGGGTGGGGTTCGAACCCACGCGGACATACGTCCATTGGAACTTAAGTCCAACGCCTTAACCACTCGGCCACCACACTGTTACAGATGGGGATCTTAAATGGTTACATGAATCTATAGCTACTTATCACAATGTTCGCATTTCATTTGTAAGGCGCAATTGTGTAGATCAAATACCGCAAAGGAAAAATAATCAAATAGACAGCCTTTTCATCGAAAATCCCGTGCAATTCAACTGATTTCATGCTGAAACATTCAATTAAGTGAAACTTGATGTTTTGTCAACCCGAGTACCGTTACTGTAAGAATTTTCATAATTGCGAGAGAAAAAAAAGTTTATTATCTCATAAACGATCATTTCACCGAAAGAAAAAAAAAATCAATTCGCATCACGGGAGCAATTTTACATACAATATTTTTCCTTTTCATAAAAGTGTACTGCAAGGGCATATGATATCTGCTTAGTCATTTTTAGTGTTACTCCTGATTGCAGTTGCGCTATTAGGAAAAAATACTGCGGTAACAATTTAAAGCATTACTTACTGTTCTAGCAGCAACTGTAGGTCTATATTTGGGAACTTTGATCGCATTGCTTATTCGATATTATAAGGAGCTTCACTTGCGTACAATTCACTCAGTTTCAGGCAAAATTTCAATTTGGTGTAATAAAAATAAGACTAGTGCGGGTGGGGTTCGAACCCACGCGGACATACGTCCATTGGAACTTAAGTCCAACGCCTTAACCACTCGGCCACCACACTGTTACAGATGGGGATCTTAAATGGTTACATGAATCTATAGCTACTTATCACAATGTTCGCATTTCATTTGTAAGGCGCAATTGTGTAGATCAAATACCGCAAAGGAAAAATAATCAAATAGACAGCCTTTTCATCGAAAATCCCGTGCAATTCAACTGATTTCATGCTGAAACATTCAATTAAGTGAAACTTGATGTTTTGTCAACCCGAGTACCGTTACTGTAAGAATTTTCATAATTGCGAGAGAAAAAAAAGTTTATTATCTCATAAACGATCATTTCACCGAAAGAAAAAAAAAATCAATTCGCATCACGGGAGCAATTTTACATACAATATTTTTCCTTTTCATAAAAGTGTACTGCAAGGGCATATGATATCTGCTTAGTCATTTTTAGTGTTACTCCTGATTGCAGTTGCGCTATTAGGAAAAAATACTGCGGTAACAATTTAAAGCATTACTTACTGTTCTAGCAGCAACTGTAGGTCTATATTTGGGAACTTTGATCGCATTGCTTATTCGATATTATAAGGAGCTTCACTTGCGTACAATTCACTCAGTTTCAGGCAAAATTTCAATTTGGTGTAATAAAAATAAGACTAGTGCGGGTGGGGTTCGAACCCACGCGGACATACGTCCATTGGAACTTAAGTCCAACGCCTTAACCACTCGGCCACCACACTGTTACAGATGGGGATCTTAAATGGTTACATGAATCTATAGCTACTTATCACAATGTTCGCATTTCATTTGTAAGGCGCAATTGTGTAGATCAAATACCGCAAAGGAAAAATAATCAAATAGACAGCCTTTTCATCGAAAATCCCGTGCAATTCAACTGATTTCATGCTGAAACATTCAATTAAGTGAAACTTGATGTTTTGTCAACCCGAGTACCGTTACTGTAAGAATTTTCATAATTGCGAGAGAAAAAAAAGTTTATTATCTCATAAACGATCATTTCACCGAAAGAAAAAAAAAATCAATTCGCATCACGGGAGCAATTTTACATACAATATTTTTCCTTTTCATAAAAGTGTACTGCAAGGGCATATGATATCTGCTTAGTCATTTTTAGTGTTACTCCTGATTGCAGTTGCGCTATTAGGAAAAAATACTGCGGTAACAATTTAAAGCATTACTTACTGTTCTAGCAGCAACTGTAGGTCTATATTTGGGAACTTTGATCGCATTGCTTATTCGATATTATAAGGAGCTTCACTTGCGTACAATTCACTCAGTTTCAGGCAAAATTTCAATTTGGTGTAATAAAAATAAGACTAGTGCGGGTGGGGTTCGAACCCACGCGGACATACGTCCATTGGAACTTAAGTCCAACGCCTTAACCACTCGGCCACCACACTGTTACAGATGGGGATCTTAAATGGTTACATGAATCTATAGCTACTTATCACAATGTTCGCATTTCATTTGTAAGGCGCAATTGTGTAGATCAAATACCGCAAAGGAAAAATAATCAAATAGACAGCCTTTTCATCGAAAATCCCGTGCAATTCAACTGATTTCATGCTGAAACATTCAATTAAGTGAAACTTGATGTTTTGTCAACCCGAGTACCGTTACTGTAAGAATTTTCATAATTGCGAGAGAAAAAAAAGTTTATTATCTCATAAACGATCATTTCACCGAAAGAAAAAAAAAATCAATTCGCATCACGGGAGCAATTTTACATACAATATTTTTCCTTTTCATAAAAGTGTACTGCAAGGGCATATGATATCTGCTTAGTCATTTTTAGTGTTACTCCTGATTGCAGTTGCGCTATTAGGAAAAAATACTGCGGTAACAATTTAAAGCATTACTTACTGTTCTAGCAGCAACTGTAGGTCTATATTTGGGAACTTTGATCGCATTGCTTATTCGATATTATAAGGAGCTTCACTTGCGTACAATTCACTCAGTTTCAGGCAAAATTTCAATTTGGTGTAATAAAAATAAGACTAGTGCGGGTGGGGTTCGAACCCACGCGGACATACGTCCATCGGAACTTAAGTCCAACGCCTTAACCACTCGGCCACCACACTGTTACAGATGGGGATCTTAAATGGTTACATGAATCTATAGCTACTTATCACAATGTTCGCATTTCATTTGTAAGGCGCAATTGTGTAGATCAAATACCGCAAAGGAAAAATAATCAAATAGACAGCCTTTTCATCGAAAATCCCGTGCAATTCAACTGATTTCATGCTGAAACATTCAATTAAGTGAAACTTGATGTTTTGTCAACCCGAGTACCGTTACTGTAAGAATTTTCATAATTGCGAGAGAAAAAAAAGTTTATTATCTCATAAACGATCATTTCACCGAAAGAAAAAAAAAATCAATTCGCATCACGGGAGCAATTTTACATACAATATTTTTCCTTTTCATAAAAGTGTACTGCAAGGGCATATGATATCTGCTTAGTCATTTTTAGTGTTACTCCTGATTGCAGTTGCGCTATTAGGAAAAAATACTGCGGTAACAATTTAAAGCATTACTTACTGTTCTAGCAGCAACTGTAGGTCTATATTTGGGAACTTTGATCGCATTGCTTATTCGATATTATAAGGAGCTTCACTTGCGTACAATTCACTCAGTTTCAGGCAAAATTTCAATTTGGTGTAATAAAAATAAGACTAGTGCGGGTGGGGTTCGAACCCACGCGGACATACGTCCATTGGAACTTAAGTCCAACGCCTTAACCACTCGGCCACCACACTGTTACAGATGGGGATCTTAAATGGTTACATGAATCTATAGCTACTTATCACAATGTTCGCATTTCATTTGTAAGGCGCAATTGTGTAGATCAAGTACCGCAAAGGAAAAATAATCAAATAGACAGCCTTTTCATCGAAAATCCCGTGCAATTCAACTGATTTCATGCTGAAACATTCAATTAAGTGAAACTTGATGTTTTGTCAACCCGAGTACCGTTACTGTAAGAATTTTCATAATTGCGAGAGAAAAAAAAGTTTATTATCTCATAAACGATCATTTCACCGAAAGAAAAAAAAAATCAATTCGCATCACGGGAGCAATTTTACATACAATATTTTTCCTTTTCATAAAAGTGTACTGCAAGGGCATATGATATCTGCTTAGTCATTTTTAGTGTTACTCCTGATTGCAGTTGCGCTATTAGGAAAAAATACTGCGGTAACAATTTAAAGCATTACTTACTGTTCTAGCAGCAACTGTAGGTCTATATTTGGGAACTTTGATCGCATTGCTTATTCGATATTATAAGGAGCTTCACTTGCGTACAATTCACTCAGTTTCAGGCAAAATTTCAATTTGGTGTAATAAAAATAAGACTAGTGCGGGTGGGGTTCGAACCCACGCGGACATACGTCCATTGGAACTTAAGTCCAACGCCTTAACCACTCGGCCACCACACTGTTACAGATGGGGATCTTAAATGGTTACATGAATCTATAGCTACTTATCACAATGTTCGCATTTCATTTGTAAGGCGCAATTGTGTAGATCAAGTACCGCAAAGGAAAAATAATCAAATAGACAGCCTTTTCATCGAAAATCCCGTGCAATTCAACTGATTTCATGCTGAAACATTCAATTAAGTGAAACTTGATGTTTTGTCAACCCGAGTACCGTTACTGTAAGAATTTTCATAATTGCGAGAGAAAAAAAAGTTTATTATCTCATAAACGATCATTTCACCGAAAGAAAAAAAAAATCAATTCGCATCACGGGAGCAATTTTACATACAATATTTTTCCTTTTCATAAAAGTGTACTGCAAGGGCATATGATATCTGCTTAGTCATTTTTAGTGTTACTCCTGATTGCAGTTGCGCTATTAGGAAAAAATACTGCGGTAACAATTTAAAGCATTACTTACTGTTCTAGCAGCAACTGTAGGTCTATATTTGGGAACTTTGATCGCATTGCTTATTCGATATTATAAGGAGCTTCACTTGCGTACAATTCACTCAGTTTCAGGCAAAATTTCAATTTGGTGTAATAAAAATAAGACTAGTGCGGGTGGGGTTCGAACCCACGCGGACATACGTCCATTGGAACTTAAGTCCAACGCCTTAACCACTCGGCCACCACACTGTTACAGATGGGGATCTTAAATGGTTACATGAATCTATAGCTACTTATCACAATGTTCGCATTTCATTTGTAAGGCGCAATTGTGTAGATCAAGTACCGCAAAGGAAAAATAATCAAATAGACAGCCTTTTCATCGAAAATCCCGTGCAATTCAACTGATTTCATGCTGAAACATTCAATTAAGTGAAACTTGATGTTTTGTCAACCCGAGTACCGTTACTGTAAGAATTTTCATAATTGCGAGAGAAAAAAAAGTTTATTATCTCATAAACGATCATTTCACCGAAAGAAAAAAAAAATCAATTCGCATCACGGGAGCAATTTTACATACAATATTTTTCCTTTTCATAAAAGTGTACTGCAAGGGCATATGATATCTGCTTAGTCATTTTTAGTGTTACTCCTGATTGCAGTTGCGCTATTAGGAAAAAATACTGCGGTAACAATTTAAAGCATTACTTACTGTTCTAGCAGCAACTGTAGGTCTATATTTGGGAACTTTGATCGCATTGCTTATTCGATATTATAAGGAGCTTCACTTGCGTACAATTCACTCAGTTTCAGGCAAAATTTCAATTTGGTGTAATAAAAATAAGACTAGTGCGGGTGGGGTTCGAACCCACGCGGACATACGTCCATTGGAACTTAAGTCCAACGCCTTAACCACTCGGCCACCACACTGTTACAGATGGGGATCTTAAATGGTTACATGAATCTATAGCTACTTATCACAATGTTCGCATTTCATTTGTAAGGCGCAATTGTGTAGATCAAATATCGCAAAGGAAAAATAATCAAATAGACAGCCTTTTCATCGAAAATCCCGTGCAATTCAACTGATTTCATGCTGAAACATTCAATTAAGTGAAACTTGATGTTTTGTCAACCCGAGTACCGTTACTGTAAGAATTTTCATAATTGCGAGAGAAAAAAAAGTTTATTATCTCATAAACGATCATTTCACCGAAAGAAAAAAAAAATCAATTCGCATCACGGGAGCAATTTTACATACAATATTTTTCCTTTTCATAAAAGTGTACTGCAAGGGCATATGATATCTGCTTAGTCATTTTTAGTGTTACTCCTGATTGCAGTTGCGCTATTAGGAAAAAATACTGCGGTAACAATTTAAAGCATTACTTACTGTTCTAGCAGCAACTGTAGGTCTATATTTGGGAACTTTGATCGCATTGCTTATTCGATATTATAAGGAGCTTCACTTGCGTACAATTCACTCAGTTTCAGGCAAAATTTCAATTTGGTGTAATAAAAATAAGACTAGTGCGGGTGGGGTTCGAACCCACGCGGACATACGTCCATTGGAACTTAAGTCCAACGCCTTAACCACTCGGCCACCACACTGTTACAGATGGGGATCTTAAATGGTTACATGAATCTATAGCTACTTATCACAATGTTCGCATTTCATTTGTAAGGCGCAATTGTGTAGATCAAATACCGCAAAGGAAAAATAATCAAATAGACAGCCTTTTCATCGAAAATCCCGTGCAATTCAACTGATTTCATGCTGAAACATTCAATTAAGTGAAACTTGATGTTTTGTCAACCCGAGTACCGTTACTGTAAGAATTTTCATAATTGCGAGAGAAAAAAAAGTTTATTATCTCATAAACGATCATTTCACCGAAAGAAAAAAAAAATCAATTCGCATCACGGGAGCAATTTTACATACAATATTTTTCCTTTTCATAAAAGTGTACGGCAAGGGCATATGATATCTGCTTAGTCATTTTTAGTGTTACTCCTGATTGCAGTTGCGCTATTAGGAAAAAATACTGCGGTAACAATTTAAAGCATTACTTACTGTTCTAGCAGCAACTGTAGGTCTATATTTGGGAACTTTGATCGCATTGCTTATTCGATATTATAAGGAGCTTCACTTGCGTACAATTCACTCAGTTTCAGGCAAAATTTCAATTTGGTGTAATAAAAATAAGACTAGTGCGGGTGGGGTTCGAACCCACGCGGACATACGTCCATTGGAACTTAAGTCCAACGCCTTAACCACTCGGCCACCACACTGTTACAGATGGGGATCTTAAATGGTTACATGAATCTATAGCTACTTATCACAATGTTCGCATTTCATTTGTAAGGCGCAATTGTGTAGATCAAATACCGCAAAGGAAAAATAATCAAATAGACAGCCTTTTCATCGAAAATCCCGTGCAATTCAACTGATTTCATGCTGAAACATTCAATTAAGTGAAACTTGATGTTTTGTCAACCCGAGTACCGTTACTGTAAGAATTTTCATAATTGCGAGAGAAAAAAAAGTTTATTATCTCATAAACGATCATTTCACCGAAAGAAAAAAAAAATCAATTCGCATCACGGGAGCAATTTTACATACAATATTTTTCCTTTTCATAAAAGTGTACTGCAAGGGCATATGATATCTGCTTAGTCATTTTTAGTGTTACTCCTGATTGCAGTTGCGCTATTAGGAAAAAATACTGCGGTAACAATTTAAAGCATTACTTACTGTTCTAGCAGCAACTGTAGGTCTATATTTGGGAACTTTGATCGCATTGCTTATTCGATATTATAAGGAGCTTCACTTGCGTACAATTCACTCAGTTTCAGGCAAAATTTCAATTTGGTGTAATAAAAATAAGACTAGAGCGGGTGGGGTTCGAACCCACGCGGACATACGTCCATTGGAACTTAAGTCCAACGCCTTAACCACTCGGCCACCACACTGTTACAGATGGGGATCTTAAATGGTTACATGAATCTATAGCTACTTATCACAATGTTCGCATTTCATTTGTAAGGCGCAATTGTGTAGATCAAATACCGCAAAGGAAAAATAATCAAATAGACAGCCTTTTCATCGAAAATCCCGTGCAATTCAACTGATTTCATGCTGAAACATTCAATTAAGTGAAACTTGATGTTTTGTCAACCCGAGTACCGTTACTGTAAGAATTTTCATAATTGCGAGAGAAAAAAAAGTTTATTATCTCATAAACGATCATTTCACCGAAAGAAAAAAAAAATCAATTCGCATCACGGGAGCAATTTTACATACAATATTTTTCCTTTTCATAAAAGTGTACGGCAAGGGCATATGATATCTGCTTAGTCATTTTTAGTGTTACTCCTGATTGCAGTTGCGCTATTAGGAAAAAATACTGCGGTAACAATTTAAAGCATTACTTACTGTTCTAGCAGCAACTGTAGGTCTATATTTGGGAACTTTGATCGCATTGCTTATTCGATATTATAAGGAGCTTCACTTGCGTACAATTCACTCAGTTTCAGGCAAAATTTCAATTTGGTGTAATAAAAATAAGACTAGTGCGGGTGGGGTTCGAACCCACGCGGACATACGTCCATTGGAACTTAAGTCCAACGCCTTAACCACTCGGCCACCACACTGTTACAGATGGGGATCTTAAATGGTTACATGAATCTATAGCTACTTATCACAATGTTCGCATTTCATTTGTAAGGCGCAATTGTGTAGATCAAATACCGCAAAGGAAAAATAATCAAATAGACAGCCTTTTCATCGAAAATCCCTTGCAAGTAAAATGTATTTCAAAATAACACTTTATGGTGCCTTATTCTTAGAGACTAATCACATCTTAACTGAGATATAAGAAAGAACTGGTTCCCGGAACTTCAAATGTACCAAGACAGGTACTTCAGATCTGACAAACAGACAACACGTACACCTTTTTAAAAACTTCATGCAATATTTTTATTATTCAAAATTACCAGTCCAAAAGTGTTCTACCATGACCACCAACATTCAATCAGCTTTCATTTGATGCCCAAATTACCTAAATATTCTACATATTTTGAAAGTTATACCTACGTGTAGGAACTATTTTGTGTTAATTATGTACTACTTTCTGGTATGTGCTTTCTGGCCGGGCCCGAATTTTACCAACACCAACATAAAATCTGATTTGCAATTTGCGTAAGAATTTCCTCAGTATTAGTACCGTTTGTTTGTCATAGGCAATTATACATAAAAAAAAACACACAAAAACAACCTTACAACGCTTACACATATATGAATAGTAATTATTAATACAAAACGATTTAAGTAACTACATGATGAATATTTAAGGCATTGTGATGACGAACGGGTTTTAGATAATCAAGCGGGAATCTTTCAAACTAGTTCACGTAATGATATTATCTCTAATAAACTACACTTTCGAAATAAGTCGTTGGCCGTTTGAATTTTTGCGTTTTTCATTTTACAGATTTCCTTAATTTTGGTCATAAAAATTGGTTAAAAACTGAAAATGATTTTAAAATCGATCTTACCTCACTATTTTATAACAGATTAATTATCAATAAACGTATCATTTACAAGATATCTTAGTGTCAAAACAACTAAATTTTTGTCATTTTCTACATTGGACATGCTTTTTTCTATGATATAATTAAAAATCCTAAGGCTTACATTACTGTAATGGCTCCACCACAGATACAACTGCAGAGTTCAGCGAAAGACAACCCGGAACGTGCCAAGAACAATTGAATTTACAAAAAAATAGAAGTGTCAGGCAAGATGCCACTATGAGTGTCGTTATCTCTTTCCCAGCACCATCCATAATAACATTATTATATAAAAATGTTGTTTACGTGCAAAATGGTCATGGCGTGCATCATTTACTTTATCAATACTGCTGGATTTGTCGAAAATATGGCCCCAATTATGGAAGTTTCGTCGTTTGTCACTCTATCAAATAGTTGTATGAGATGCGGTAAAACTTCAGTTGAAACTTTTAGGAATTTGTGGTCCTCAATTCTCTTCAACTTCCTAATTTATTTGGCCTTTTAATCATTTTTTGATTCGGGCATTACTAATGAGTCTTTTGTAGACGACACGCGCGTCTGGCATAAGTGTAAAATTTTAGTCCTGGTATCTACGATGAAGTTATTTGCTTCTTCAAACACATTCAGGCCTGTCATGTTACAACCAATGAATGCATGGAAAGAGGGAAGCACTTTTGTCTTATAACATCATGAGCTGTTATCCATCGAAAGTCTTTTACTCGCCAAAGGCACCTATATCATATCTACTTATCTTTGCGATCAAAGATACACAAATCCCAACAATACCGTTATCAGTGTCTAATACCGGTATAGTAATATAGCCCTGCAGTAATCTATTGCTGTATTGTTGACATGCAATAACGTAACTGTTCACACAGGAACATACTTGTGTCAGCCTCCTCGTGATTGTAGGATACAATCTGGTCAACATTGACTGCTTTATTCCTCAGAACATTCTCTTCGATGGTGACAACGACTTTGATTTTTGTTATGACTGTAACAGTGTCATTTACTTTTCATCAACTCGAAGGAACGTTTTCGTGACCTTGAAGGTGTAGCCTATTCTATAACTGTTCTTCTGTAGTCTAATCCGCTATTCTTTCTTGCTTCACCTTTCAGTCTGACATCGTACTTCACACCAAAGACGACATTTTTCGCCAATAGATTTGATATTAGGTAGAATTACCACAAGCAAAGGTTCTAGATAGTCCTGGTCGCTTGCAATTACCAATGATGCACAGTATATATTAAGCTAGTCTTAAACTGGTTTTAGTATCTTTTTATATAGGCACTAACTCCGATTTTAACCCCAAAAGAAATGAAACTTGTTTGTGATAATGATGGAGGAAAGTTCTGGTTTTCATGTCTAAAAATTTCTGACAAACCACACTGACTACTTTGACATGAAATGAATAACATAGTGAAACGTTTCGGTCGCTATACTTGTTTTAGACTATCAGGTTACAGTGACTTGGATGGAGAGTTGGCTCACTGGCTCTGATACCACATCTTCTTATATCTATATATGATTTATCGGCACTAGTATCAGAATTTCTTCAGAATTATCAGAAATAACCCGGGAATTCCGAAAATGACCCGATTTCACCCGTATTTCTTAGCCTTGAGATTGATTTCATAAGTAAGAAAAATACCGGCAAATTCGTAATTCTTCCATGAACAGGAAGTTCATCTAGCTATGTAAACTGTCAAATTAAGTGACCCATTAAGTGCATGGCTTCACTTGACAGCTTTGGTGTCAAACACACGGTTAATTAACACCAATTACCTTAGCTTTAGGTCGTAAATAAATTGCACCATTGGTTTACAAACTGAACTAGAGTTACTTCCCCTTATTTGTCACCATTCAAAATTATTCCTTATATTTACGTTTTATGGGTGAAAAAGATTAAATCATAAAAATATAAAATTCAAATACATATTGAAAAATAACTTTTCATTATTTTTATACCTTTATACAATTTTTTTTTTAAAAGTTGAAAATTATTTTTTACATTTATACTTCCTTTATACCAAGTCAGGAATATGACAGTTGTTATCCATTCGTTTGATGTGTTTGGACTTTTGATTTTGCCTTTTGATTTTTGATTTTCCTTTTTGAATTTTCCTCGGAGTTCAGTATTTTTGTGTTTTTACTTTTTAACTGTATTACTATATTTTATCATAGTCTAATTTCCTTGTTAAATGAAATATATTATGGTTAAAGGCTACATGGTCAATAGTCTCAAACATCTAAGAATTACATTAAATTCTAGTGTTTGATGATTGTAGTATTTTTTCTCAAAAAGTAAAGCACATAAGAAGACTGATTTACACAAATTTATAAAAATCTTTAAAAGTGCAATGAAATAATATTTAATAAGATTTAAAATGACTTAACAAAGTGAACATGCATTGATGTTTTGGTATCTTTGATATACATTATAAGAAAATGTACCATAAATACTGAAATTCAGCTTGAAAACTTTCGTACGGGTTATGACCTGAGATTTGATTCTTCAATGCAGGTCATGACCTGCATTTTCATCGTCACAGGTTGACAGGTATGTTTATATAAATCTGATTTCTCTAAAATATTCAAACATATATATACAAATCCTATGTGTAAGCTATTTATGATATCTCTATAGCTATTTCATAATCAATTTTCTTATTAAAAGCATAAACGTTGGATGATACTTCGTAAAAGGATTAACTCATTCCTGAAAGTTTATTCTCCTTAAAAGGATTATCCCATTGTTTAAACATTGACACGTAGTCTGTTCATTTGGTCAAAAAACAAATCATACTGGACAGCATGCGTTTCTTCATGACGTTTAATTTTAATTATTTTTTTGATTCAATATTTCAATAATTGGTAAAAAAAAAAATTCAACTAGTCTACTTTCCTCTGGATCTCCTTACATCACTCACCTCGGACCTGAATCATCTTCAGTTGAATGCAGTGCGTTGTTTTATTCATGGGATTGCAAATCACTAATGTTTGAAGCAGTACAATTCAGAATAAGCTGATGGTTTTGTTTCTATTGTAAGCATATGGCAAAGCTGGAAAGGCAACCAGTATATTCAATAAGAAAGATCGAAGTTACAGAGTTAAGGAATGACACTTGATAATTACTCTTTTTAAAGGTTGAAATCAGATACTTTTTACGATATTGCAAAACAAAGAACATATCAATCAGCGTTAGAGGTACAATATTGTGCCCAAATCAAAGCTACGAAATAGGTTATAATTAAATCATATTGTCACCAATAGAGGCGGTCGATATTGTCAATATAGATTTATGTACCATTTTAATCCAACAAAAAAACTTAAAATATCATTTGATGATATTGTCTCGTCTTTGCAACACTTGCAAATTCATAAAAGGATATTACATGCAATATACAATTACGAATCAATGAATTGTAGTTTTCTGGTCTGAGTATATAATAATAGACTCACGTATACGGCGATTCACTGAAAATGTTTCTGTTGATCCAATTGTTGTTGCTATTTTCCGGCTGTTTTAATTTAACTATTTAGCAATTGTTTCGGTAAGAAAAAAAGTTGTGACAAAAAATCCGAACTGTAAGGTAAATTGAAAAATCACCAATAAAGGCAAAAGTAGTATACCGCTATTCAATAGTCATAATTCGATTTAACTGAAACAAATCCCGGTCTCAAACGGCCCGAGAACACAGTTATTTTGCAGTGCATTTCTTTTAGACAATAAATTAAAATCAAAAAAATCGCACCTGCTCGATCTGAAATTTTGTTTTTACAGTGTAGTGTACTACTAGTGGGACACATGGTATAAAAATTATAGAAACTTCTACCAGCTCTAACTCAACATGTTGACAATTCTGTGTTAAGGGGGTCAAAATTCAGTTTGACAGCTTCAAACGTAATAAAATTTGACCTTTTTGAACTGGACCAAATCACTACTTAACATAAAGATTCAGCACCTAAATGTTTTTAATATGTAATTTCATCCCCCTATCTAATGCATCATGTAAATACCTATTCATAATCAAGATAAATGGCAGCATTGATTCTTGATGCTACATTGGAGTTTTCTGTAACTACATTCATTTGTCGTTTTTTATTCATACAGAAACTCTTGGATTTTTTTAATATTTGATAAAAAAAAATCGTTATAAGAAATATAACCTTGTTTTTTTCTTTTTATACTAGATCTATATCGCATTTCAATGTATCAAAAATGAAGATGTTCGTTTTTCACGTCCTTTGAAAAACGCTTGATGGCATATACGTTTTATTTAAAATATATATATATATTTTATTTGGCAATCGCAAATGGCAGTCAGCAGGGTTAAAGAACATCAGTTGTTCGAACTGTTAGTCAAATGCGTTTTGATTAAACATACTTTTTTACTTTTTTGGTCTTTTGGAAAATGTTGTTTGTGCTGTTTTTAGACCCTTCTACAACGAAAATTTTTTTACATGCACACGTATAAAAATTGCTGTTTTTATCCAACGCAATCATAGGTTTGAACGTAGTTTTCAATTTAGACTCGTTTATATTTTTTCGTTTGGGCTTGTATCATATTTTCCCGCTGGTTTATATGATTCGTTCATCCTATATTGACTCTTAAAATTCAAGAGTCTATCTAAAAATGAGGGTACATTTTATATGGCCTTCCAGATACCGATACCGTTTCGATCCCTAACATCACTGAAGAGACATTTATTGTCGAAATCCGGATCTGGTGTACAAAAAAATATTAACACCTTATGTTTGTGGCATAACATCGTGGCCACAAGTTATTTTTTTTCTGTTTAGTATTAAATTTATATTAAGATCCATTTTGTTACATCTTGTTATCAATTTTATTTGGCAATCGACAATGGCAGTCAGCAGGGTTAAAGAACATCAGTTGTTCGTCCTGTTAGTCAAATGCGTTTTGTTTAAATATACTTCTTCACATTTTTGGTCTTTTGGAAAATGTTGTTTATGCTGTATTTGGACACTTCTACAACGAAATTTGTTTTATATGCACACGTATAAAAATTGCGTTTTTTATCCAACGCAATCATAGGTTTGAACGTAGTTTTCAATTTAGACTCGTATATATATATATATATAAGTATATCTGAGTCAGTGACAACTCTACAACATATTGATTAATTTATATATATATATATATTACTAGCATATTAACTATATTTTCGTTTTCATTTTTAGGTTCATTTTGTCTTATGGCCATTCATGCGTCTCAGACTCATACGTCATTGACTTTCAAGCATTTTGTTTGGAGTACTCCTGTTGGGTGTTCCTGTTTAAGTGGTTCGGGTGCGTCAAATTCATTAAGTTTTTATTTGCATTGTATGACAGAGTATCAACCAAAACATTTAAAAAAAATATTTTTCATTTACAGCCATATTTTTAATTGGACAGAGTTCAACTATATTGAATACCAACCACTTATAATCATATATAGTGTATGTAAGATAAGGATTTGGGAAAAACAACTTCTGTCAATTTTGTAGATTTTACAAAATGTTAAGACATACACACTACTTATTGGTATTTTTTGCTGTAGCTTTTTGTGACGATCTTAAACGACTTTTACTAAATGATCAAGATGTTTTGAAAGCAAAATTTCATCAGATGGAGCTAAGGATGTAAAGTCTTGAAAGTCAGAAGTTGCAGTTGCAAAAAGGCAATTTCTATGTTCAAATATGTACATGTATGTCAGGAAATGTTTTGATAATCAAATACGTTATGATTTCAGAGTTGACTTGAATACCATATGAGTGTTGACCTCAAGTATAAATATTTTATTACTTTTGATTCATATTATAAAATTCTAAAGGCTTCATCGGCTCGTTATAAAGAGGTTGATAGTTTTATGTAAAGGGTGTCTTTCGTTTAATTTATCAGCTGCAGTAGTACTAATTATTTTTAAATTCCAACTGAACCTGATCTTTTATTTACCTAATAATTTATCAATCTCCTACATGGTTAATTCACCCTTACTTGCAATTGTATGCACAACAACCACAGAAATGATTTGGAAGGTTTTTAATTGAGTATTAAGTAATTCACTGTCCACACTTTTGACGATAAACTACGATATCACCTTAGGGCGATAGTTGTCTTATCGTACAATGTTCTAACAAGTTAAACTGACATGTTTATATAAATTTAATATAGAAATCAGGAAGGATATTGTTCTTTTTCTATGCCAACCTTATTCTAAAGCATATACAGTTTGTTACAAGTCAGAATTACAACACAACCGCATAGAATTTTCGAGTTGGGAAAATTTACGCCACAGATAAGGAGAAGGATGGTTATTTCAGCACAATCATGTTTTGATAACAGCGTATTGATTTTAATATTAGCTTGATAGGTAAAATCAGAAGTTAACCGTATAAAGTAATACACTGTCCACAATAAAACCTAAGGTTTAATTGTTACAGAAATATATATTGAAAAGTATAAGGTTCCCATCATTATATAAAAAGAAACTTCATTTCATATGATAACAATTTCAGGCTTCGATCATTGTTATACATTTTCAGGAAATGTCTATAAAACATTTTGGTATAACGATTTCAGGCATAGATCATTGTTCTTCGATGGATGGACAACACTGACAATATACTTTTTTTTTAAAATAACAACGATTACTTGTATTTTTGTTGTTGAGCATTTTTTAAGTTAAAACATTAAGACCAATCAATTGCAACAAAAATAAACAAAATACAAATTGAACGCTTTGCTTTGCAGAAAAGTTTTCATTTGTTTGACATGCTCTACCTGTTCCACTGAAATAACATTAACGGTACCAATTTTCCTGCATCAGATGCGCATTTCGACAATACATGTCTCTTCAGTGATGCTCGTGGCCAAAAAATTTGAAATCGAAACATGTGCAATACTGATGTTTATGGCTAAATATTGTCTTGTTCATTTATTTTAGGCGCAGTTTACACCAGATGGGGAAGGAAAACATGCCCTGGTAATGGAACAGAATTAGTATACACAGGTATTTTAATATTTTGTAATGGTATTCGACAGTGGGAGTATATATTTACAATTATATACTCCAAGTTTTGATCAACATCATTAAAACATATGGTTTTTTTTGTTTCATAGAAATGCAGTTAATAGTTTACTCCAGCAGGTCATATTTATGGCTAATGACCTCGTATTTTTTTTTTTCAAATTCAAACAACTGTATATATATATTATATAAGTACGTCTGAGTCAGTGACAACTCTACAACAGATTTATCCATCGGATCACCAGCAATGATGGTGATACATGGCTGTGTACATTATGTATAAACAACTCGTCTAATCATCTATCCAACAATGTTATATCTTCAAATTTGCTTTCGCAATTTTTTTGTTCTTCCATCGCCGGTATTCGAACCCATACTACTGAGATATCGTGACACCAAATCGCCTGCACTGTAACCGTCCCGCTATACCACACGACCAGGTCGCGTAACAGAAAACATAAGAACGAACTACAAAAATCAGTTGAAAAAGGCTTCAATTACATGTATCATATGCATACCAATAAAAATACATCTAACATAACCACGAGTGGACGTGGACGGGTAATTTTATATCCTAACAACAAAAAGACACTTAGTACTGATATGAGAGTACTCGAAGTTACTGAAAGCTAGATCAAAGCCACTAACAACTAATAATACTCAATCATGAATCTAAGACTCATGTATGCTTGTTTCGACGAATTAATTTGACCCAATATCGGTACATCATGATGACATGTCTACACTATTTCGTATATACTAGTAGATGTTTTGCATTTTTAAAACAAATAAACATTCTGCTTAGTTTGTAAATTGTATTTTGGGGTATCTTTAGAGCATTTATATTTTGGCCACACGATTTGAACTAAACTACAAAATTTATAAAACCTCAAACCGCACAAATTAAGCTGTAGCAATGTAGTTCTAGCAAAAAATGAATTTCATTGGTAAAATAATTCTTCAAAATTGACTAATAATTTTTTAGTCTTTTTTGTTTAGAAATGATTCAGTATAATCAGATTCATATGAAATAATTTCACACCCGTGCATTATGAAATCACAGCCATGGATTACGAACAGATGAAAGGGGACATCAATTAAATCAAAATGTCGTTTATATCTTCAAATAAGTGACAACTTTTTAAATAATGTCCAGTGTTTTGTGACGACTTGAAACCAAAATATTTCACAGCCTTATCGAGAACGACTTTCGATTACTTTCACTGATCAATCATCAGAACGCAGACCACTGAAGGAGTTATAATAGTTAAACTGTCTGATTTATTCTTCCTAGCTACTTTATATTTACTAGATGAAATGAATTGTAATAGCATAAAATTACGTACTGGGATGAGAAATCAGAAATTACATCTGACAATGTTGACCAAAAATCCATCGTGAATGCGAACATAGAAAATTATAGTGCGGATAGGGCATCCGTGTACTATGGACACATTCTTGTTTGTACATAAATAAGGACGTTAGTTTATTGTTCGAATTGTTTTACATTGTCATTTTGGGGCTTTCAAGCCATTCAAGGTCGCATGAATAAAGATAAAAAAAAAAAAGCCAGATAAGGTCGTAAAACATTTCCATCATCAACTTCCATACTTTAAGATCCTATAAGGCTGTGTTAAAATTTGCTAAAAATGTTACAAGCGAAAACTTCTAAAGTGTCAGCACTTAATTTTATAGGTATAGCAGGTGGTGGCGATTACGACCATAGTGGTGCAGCTTCTGACTACGTTTGTCTTCCACATGACCCAAACCTAATAACAAACACTGCTATACAAAACCCGTGGGGAGAAAGTTCTTTTATGTATGGAGGAGAATATGAAGAAAACATTTTGGGGCCGAAAGTATTTAATAATGATGTGCCATGTGCTGTATGTTACACAACTCATCAATCTGTTATTCTTATGATCCCAGGAAAAAGCAAGTGTTATGATGGATGGAAAACCGAATATTTTGGAAAACTTGTCGGTGGAAGTTATAGAGCCCCCTCAGCATCACAGTATGCCTGTCTTGATAACCTTCCGGAAGTTCTTGAGCATGGGTCCGCAAACGAGAATGGTAAACTTTTCTATGCCGTCAGAGCTCGTTGTGGTTCACTTCCGTGTCCACCATACACCAACAATGCTTTGTTGACGCGTTGTTTGTTCAAAATAATGCTGTTTACGAATATTGTTTTTATAAATCCAAAAGTAATTTGAAAACAAGATTGCAAATACATGATAAAAACTTTGCTGTAATAACATGTTGACGTTTTTTTTCCATTATCTACCATTTATCAATAATGCTTTGTTGACATACATTGTTTGCTCGAAATACTACTCTTTTTAGACTGTATACAATAAATTGGATTTTTATAATGCTTAAATAGATTGTGTAATGGAATTAACATAGATTGTCCATTTTTAAAAGAGTGGTGAAAGATACCAGAGGAAGGGTCAACCTCATAAATCGAAAATAAACTGATAA